>NW_010267369.1:0-37261 GCF_000690775.1 Eurypyga helias
GCTATCTGGAGTTAAACCACAACACCCAGTCAACAGAAGACCACAGGGCCACTCACTTAATTCTCCCCCATACTCCCACTCTGTGGGATGGGGAGCAGAAAATATAAGGAAAGGCTCATGGGCTGAGGCAAGGACAGGGAGGGGTCACTAGATAGGGAGGGATCACTAAACCATTATTGTTACAGGCAAAAAAATCTTTACGTGGGAAAGAAAAATCCATTTAATTAGTTATCAATCAAAATCAGAGTAAGACGGTAAGATGAAAAGAACACAGATAAAAAACCCCTCAATTTTTTCTGGGCTACCACCTCCCCCTTCTCAGCAGCACAGGGAGGTGGGGGATTAGGATTTCTCAGTCATTTCCCCACACATTTTGTTTGCCACTCCTTCCTCCTAAGGGAGTAGAACTCTTCACACTCTTCCCCTGCTGTCACATGGGGTCCCTCCCACAGTAGACAGTCCTCCATGAACTTCCCTCATATGAGTCCTTCCCATGGGCTGCAGTTTTCTCCTCTAACTATTCCAGCATGTTTCCCTTCCATGGGCGTGAAGTCCTTCAGGAGCGGACTGCTCCAGCGTGAGCTTCCCACAGAGTCACAAGTTCTTTGGGCACAGCTGCCTGCTCTGGCGTGGGGCCCTCCCCAAGCTGCAGGTGGGTTTCTGCTCCCCTCTGACCCTCCAAGGCTACAGGGACACAGCCTGCCCTCTCACTAAAGGCTACAGGGGAACCTCTGCTCGGGCAGACCCATAAGAGAGTCAAGTACCTCCCATGCCTGTTTAGTCTGAAATGATTTTTGAAGTACAAATCAGACCTCAATGGATCTGTGTTAACAACATGTGTAAAATGAAGAACAATCCAATGCAAGTCCTTTGTCCTCCTCAAAAAAAGCAATATATTCTTGGAAAATAAAAGCCAAGATGATACACCATGAATGTATTATGCATTATTTCCTAGTTAAATTGAAAGTAAAATTATTTTGCAACATAACTTTTATCCCTTCCTGGACCTGTTCATGTAAGTCATTAAAAGCTAATGCATTTTTCTCTTGTTGTGCTTATTTATATATACACCGTATCAAACCCATCTATATTTAAATATATCAAAGTGTCTTTACTTATTAACATTTTGCTTTATTTTGTTTGCTCGTTCACTGATGAAAGTTTCTAATCAGCTAAAGGGTTTTTCCTATTAAATGTTATGAAGACAATAGTAACAATCTGTTACTGTAATTCCATGCAATAAGATTTGACTTTTTTAACAAAAGATGAGACATCAGCTTATAAGTATGTACATCTTATGTTTATTTTTGCAGACTTTAACTCTGAATTTACTTTTCATGAAGAGACTTATAGTATTATAATTGTCATTATAAAGGAAGTTTAGACAGTCACTATGTCAAATTGACTGCATGCTAATAATCTTCTAATTTTGCACAAAAATTGAAGATTTTTTATTGCAGCTACTTGGTTTTATTGACATTTTAACTGTGGGAATGTATGAACAAAGGGGTATGTTTGTACATAATGTGTGAGGAGAAAATCCTATATTTTTTTATTCTCTAAAGTTTCTGACTGTATTGTAAACAGGAATGTCATATAAGCCATGTCAGTTTCACACCATAGAATACCAACAAATAGAATAGTTCAATATAGTAATTACATTTATGGTAATATTACATTTCTGAACCAGAACTTTTTGTGAAATATCCTATGATAGTGATAAAACAAGTGGACAATACACATTTTAATATTTCAAATACATTCACAACTTATATCTATAAACCAAAGTAGGGGCAGCTACAGTAGAAAAATAGTAATATCCTTAATTTAGGGGGCAAGGGATATGGATTGAAGGATAGTAAAAGGACAATATGCAATACAATTCTGAAAAGGTCAGGAGGGAAATAAACAGCACAATAACAGTAAATAACACAGGAAACATTTGATTGCCTGCAATGCCGGTTGACTAACATGAACAATATTAAGTGGCAGAACAGAGGGAAGTTGTATGAGTTCTTTTCACTGATGTTTATAACAAGATGGGTAACCACAGTGTTTGGCATCAGTAAACAACTCTGTGAAAACAGGTATCTCATAAGCCTGTTAGAAATAAAATAATCAATGGGTTAAGTATTGACAGGTTGTCAGCTTTATAGGAGTGATACAATAGGGATTACAGGTTGGGGAGTGGCACTGGATATGAGGCATTATATGAAATGTAACTGCACAAAATTATTACAGGAGAAGCAAAACTCTTCAGAATCTTTCTCTATTGCATTCATAAATAAAGTGGAGTATTAGGAGTAGACTATAAACATCCTAAGCAGGGTGATGATTATGCTCAAGAAATGTTAAGTGAGACTAGAGAAGTCGCAAAATCAGTATGGGCAGAAACAGTAGGCGTTCTAGCTAACCACACATAGGCTGGATTAATGTCCTGCCATCATGAGACACAGATAAAGATTATGGAGGAAACAAATAGCTACTTTCTAAAACTAGTTTTAGAATGCACAAGTAAAGATGCCATTCTGATCTGATCTTGGGTTATAATATCCAGGATTAGGAACCTACCTGGGTAACACATTTGCCAAGAATACTGATGAAAAATTACAAAGAAGAAAAAGAATTTTTAAACAGTAGTCACTGTAAAGGAATTTTTTATTTCTATGACTATACTTTTCTTAGGTTATTTTATTATATCATACATCTTGTTATTCTTGTGGTTAGATCAATTCATTATTTTTTAAATATTAATTTTTGCATGTTTTCCAACAGCTTGCTCTCTGAAGAGCTCTATTTTTTTTTTATTTTGTTTCTCATCTGTTTCTAACATCAAACCCTTTTAACCTCTATGCCAGTACCTTGAAGGAGGGATCATGTTCCTGTAATCCCTCCTCTTTCACATCAGTCAACATAGGTAGGTTCTGACAATTAGTGTTTGGATTAATCACTAAAATGTAGAAATAAAATACACTTCTTATTTTGTATTTCTACATTTTGGTGAGGAGAATTCCTAATATTTATTAGAAACATGAAAGTACTTCCCATTATACAAATGATTAAGCATAAATATGTAAAAAATTCCCAGTTTAGGTATACCTTTAAATAGTAAGTTTACCTTAATTTGAAATCTGTCCCACAAGTTTATTTTCCTCTGTTTAATTTACACCAAAAAAAGACGTCAGTAGCTCTTAATCCCTAAAGCTATGTTTGATTTGTACACAAAAATAATAAGCTAGGATAGGATAATTCTGTAAATAGAGCTCAAATCTTCTGGCTAAGAAATATTAAATAAATGTCCTAAGCATAAATCTCCTCCTTGTTTAATGTCCTTGAAAATTAGAACTTTGTGTTTTGTTCTACTTTCCTGATGAGAAACTTCCTTATTTTTAAACTTTCCCATTTTGAACAAAGTCTCTAATCTGCACATCTGTATTGATAAATAAAATCAGAGAGCAAGTTCAAACACTAGACTCCTTACTGTCCATGCTGCTTAATTGTTAACTCATGTTCTAATTCTGCTTTGATCGCTACAACTATCTTTTTGACCAACAGATGTATAAAAACTGTTGGCAAGGCACATAAGTGCAACAACAGTAGACTAGACACTAGATCAAGGCATACAGGATGGTTCCTGGTGCCAGGAAACCCAAGGAAGAGCAGAGAGCCCTGAGAGGAGCCAACAGCTCTCACAAGAGAAGCTGACTGTCATGCTAAAGGGTAAAGTACTTTGGTAGAAAATAAACTCCCTTGCATTCCAGCTTGTCCTTAGATATCAGAGGGACAGGGGATGGCTAGGTGTAGATTCTGAGTGATACTCACTTTGGCACTATTAGTCCAGCTGCGTTCAGTATGATTGAACTATCAAGATTCTGTATTCAATAATAGCACCCTTCACTCCTGTCTAGTTGCACTCCATGGTATCACTCAGGCAGTAAAGAGTTGGTGGCACCCAATAAGAGACCTCTGTGGCTAGCTATATAAAAGTGCAATTTATTCAAGTGACAGAAACACAGGTTCTTATGGATTGCCGATGACAATATACTGTCTGCAAAGTAGGTGCAAATATTGAGACTATGAATAATACAGCGTGCAAAATCATAAAGCAACTCTATACAGACATTTCTAAGTTTCCTAGGAAAATAATGTAACTAAGAGTTTAAATCTCACACAAGGTATCCCTGCGTGGGGGGAAGAGAGGTCCAGCCCATTGACTTATCCCAGGACTCAGAGTCAATCTGCGATGGCATCTTCCCTGACTTATTCATGACGATGTCTTTCCTAAAATCCTCATTTTCTTGAGCCATTTTTATATTATTTTCTATCCTCAAGGTGGAGATTGGGTGACTCTAGTCATGCATACCTTTAGTTTTGATTGTTGTAAACTTCTCTTGCTTTGCTTTTAAAGGTATAGATGAAGAAAATTCAGAGCGCAAGCTCAGTGATGGGCAGTCTCACGTCTGAGATGGGTATCTTCTGGGATGGAGGTGTGTTGTGGTATTGTAATGACATTATAATGGGAAAAGTTCGCACAAAGGACAGCATTTTGTCAAAAACTGACAATTTTTGCCCCAGGGTGGCAAATATGCAGCTTATCAGTTCATAATAACCACTAAGTTCCAATCTACACGGTAATTCACAGAGCCTGTGCATGGAATCTTCACTCCGCTCCACCCTCTATCTTGCTGTGCAGGCAATGATGTTCAGGGAACCACCATGGAGTGGATTCCTTGTATACCAGCTGCAACTTCACTCCATCCTGAGTGTATGCACATGTGTATGCGTATGTGTACGTGTATATGAGCACTCCTTCAATACCATGTCTTTCCTTAATCTGTGAAAAATGCCAGGCTCTTAATATAAGTTTAGTTTAAGTCACCCCCACTAATTATTCCAATTTGATGCAGTTTGGCCATTGCCAGGAGCAATCATGGGAGATCAGGGAGCAGCAGCGATCAGGGCCACTGCAAACAAGACCTGAAAACAGGGAAGGAGAAGCCACAGCAGTTTGAGCTTCCTTCTCACATTTCCTTCTGTAGAAGGAAATGTGAGAAGAGCTATGAAACCCTTCATGTAGGCCCACAGCCCAGAGAAATGCTCTAGGTCTCTACAAAGATGGTGGGAACTCACCTCAGAGTTAAAATCAGTGTTTCTAAAGTGAAAGTCTCTGACCTTTGTTTGCAGGCTCTGGTGTTCATGGAGAACTTTAACCACACCAATATCTGCTGGAGGGACAGCACAGCAGGGTAAAAGTGATCCAAGATGTTTCTGCAGAGCATTGATGACAACTTCATGACACAAGTGATTAAAGACCCGATGAAGGCAGAGGTTGTGATGGACCTGATACTTACAAACAATGATGAACTGGTTGGAGTGTTGGGGACAGCCTTGGTTGCAGTGACTAAGAGATGATAAAACTGAGGAACTTGTAAGGGGAGATCAGGGAAAAAACCAGGATCACAGATGTGGACCCTGGAGAGAAGAAGGGATTGAAAGATGCGGTTGACATTCAAAGACCACCTACTCCAGGCACAGAAATTGTCCATCCCAGCAAGAAGAGAAATCAAGCAAAAATAGCAGGAGGTCTGCAAGGATGAAAAGGGATTTCCTGAAAAAACTCACATGTAAAATAGCAAAATGAATGAGACAGAAGCAAGGACAAGTGACATGGAGAACGAATGCAGACATCCTGTCTGACCTTAACTGAGGTGGGAAAGCTGAACCTCATCTGGAGTTGAATCTGGCAAGGGACATGAAGGACAGCAATAAGGGCCTCTACAGATCAGCAGCAAAAGGAAGATTAAGAAGTATGTACGACACTACAGAAATGGGTCAGGAAACCTAGTAACAAAGGACATGGAACACCAAGGTACTCCTGTCCTTAGTGATACAACCAGCCTTTAGGAATTCCAGGCCTCTGAAACCACTGGGAAACACCTTTGTGGAAGAGAATCAGCTTAGGGAATTTACGCAAACTAGAAATTAACAGAAACATGACAAGTGATGGGATGCATGAGTGCTGAGGGAGTTGGCAAATGTCATTGCAAGTACGTTCTCTGTGCTTGGAAATGTCATGGCAATTCAAGGAAGTTCCTGAAGACTGGAAAAAGGCATATGTCTCTCCTACTTTGAAAAAGGGTGAGAAAAAAGATCCAGAGAACTACAGGGCTTGTCAACCTCACCTCAGTTCCTGGAGTTATAATGAAGCAAATAATCTTGGAAACCATTTCCAAACACATAAAAGGCAAGAAGGTGATTGAGAGTAGTCAGACTCAGAGTCTCTATCCAGCAGCCCAAAATCCAGTTGGAAGCCAGTCACTATTGTTGTGCCACAGGAGTCAGTACTGGGGGCAATACTGTTTAATGTCTTCATTAACAATCTGGACAAAGTGCACCCTCAGAAAATTTGGAGATTACACAAAACTGGGAATAGTGGATGTGATACTGAAAGAATTGGGAATTTCTCAGCCTGGAGAAGAGAAGGCACAGGGACCATCTAATAATTTTCTTTTAATTATTAAATGGGATGGTGTGAAGAAGAGGGAGCCAGGCTCTTTCCAGTGGTGCCCTGTGACAGGACAAGAGACAATGGGCACAAACTGACACACAGGATGTCCTGGGTGGACTTGAAAAGGCCTTCATTCACTGTGAGGATGGTTGATGCTGGAACAAGTTGCCAAAAGAAGCTGTGTAGTCACCACATTTGAAGAAACAGAAAACCTCACTGGATGTGGTCCTGGGTAACCTGCTCTAGATGACCGTCTTGAGCAAGGCAGTAGGTGATCTCCTTAGATCCCTTCCGACCTCTGCTATTCTCTGATTATGGCTATAACTTCCAAAAAATATAAATAACCTAGCCAGAAATAAGGCTATCTAAGGGAAACTTCCTCTGCCTCTCCCCATGTTCTTGTTGCATTTAGAGTATTCTAATGAAAAACATGTCAGAATTTTACCTCTGGAGGGAAAAACAATCAAAAGGAAAATTACTTTCTTTAGAAGAAACATAAACAGGGTCCAATTCACAGCACTGTTTAAGCGTAATTTTTAATGATTATAAAGAAAACCCAGAATATGGAACTCTCCCTCTCTCATTCACTGACTGCACAGTATAATTTCTTTTCATGTCCTGCTCTCCAGTTGCAGTGAGTCTTGAATTACTTTATATACAATGACACATTTTCAACAGTACAGGTTAGAAGCAATAGATCTCAAACGTCATCTCTCCATGATATTCATACACATGTAAACAAATCTTGTATTGACACTTCCTTCTCAAAAGATGGTATGACCTTGGTCTTCAGCCTGGAACTGGGGACTTAAAGCCCTGAAATCCTACCTTATTAATACTGGGATTTTTCTTTGTTTTCATTCATGTTCATTTTCTCAAATATAGGAATGTGAATTTTTTAATTGTAATCTGTATTTTTTTGAGAAATCATAAAAATTTTACAGAAAAGTTTGATCATTACTCTATAAATTAAAATAAATAAGAAAAAGTGAATTAAGTCTGCAGATATATTGCAGAATTAAGTCTTTAATATTTGAATTTTATCGTTTTGAGATATAGAGATATACCCAGAGAAAATATTAGTAAAAAAAAAAAAGAGGTAATGTACAGAAAAAAATTACATATATGAAGCAGAAAATAAAACCCCATGAAAGACAACTCACTAACAATTTAATGTAAATTGTTTGAGTCAAAACAAGTTTTAATATGAAAATAAACTTAGGAGAGTTCTATTGCTACACTGGTTGATGGATTATAAGAATATCTAGAACCTACATAGGGAGTAAGATTCATGCTGTGCCACTCCATAGAAAATTAATATCACTGTTGTACTATTATGCCACTTACATATCTCAAATACCTGTTGGGAATTAGAAAGGATGAGCATATTATCAATAACGATGTTTTTATATCAGGTGACATTTGCCTTGGTGAAACATTTATTTCAGTAACTGTATTTCTTTCCCTTTTTACAGTTAGTGGCTTCAGAAACAACAAAAAAGTTTTTTTGACCAGTATAAAAGGATAAATCATTCTGAATGCAGAGTTTCTAGTAAATTTAAACCATCAAAATATCAAAACCATCTTAGTAAGAGGTGAATCACCTCAAAATATTTTTTTTTTTAATAATAATAATTTGGGGATCTTCTTTTCTGTGTATTTTCTGAGGAAAGTGGTTTAATTATGTTTACTGAAATTATGAGTGTTCAAACTGTTAAACAAAAAGAGCAGAAAAAAAACCCCTGAAAGTTAACTACGCTACAGCCTCTGCCCAGTTTGTGACTTGCTTAAATCCTAGGTTGCAAACAGATTTTTAGAAGAACCCCTACATAATGTAGAATACTAAGACAGCTCCACCCTTGACTTCACAGTTTACTCTTTCACCAATGATTTGATGCTTTTCAGTGCTTTTTTTCTGTTTGTACTAAATCATCTTACAGACTTCACAAACAAGTCCAGGTATTTAAATGAGGCAGTACTGAATCAAATGATACCATTTTATCATTGTTTCCTCCCTTGGATTTTGGTTGGGAGAGTCTTATCAGAGATGTGGGAGTCTCTTTCTAGCTGATTATTTTCATCTAAATACTCTGAGCCAAACTCAGAGGAGTTTGAGTGACTTAAGGATTCTGAAGGAAGGCAAATGTGACTGTAGCTTTGTCTTTAAATAACAACAATTTTCAGTGTTGTTCAGTCCCTGACCTCAAGCAGGATTTTTCTGTATAGGTATAGTTTATACACAAATGTTGCACTGTTGGTATAAGATTGATTTCTTATGGCACATCTCTTCCATGGCTTAACTGAAGTTGAGTACAGAAGGCTCCTGTGTTCTCTAGATTTTAGAATGGCCAGACCATCACAGACTGTGGAAATGAAACCTAGCTATATTTGCAGTCATCAGATTATGGACTGAAAAAAATGTGATGTTTGTAATAAACTTTTTTTGCATTATTTATTCTCTATTTAGGCTGGAATTCCAGGAAACCATTTTTGGTTTGTCCAATTTGTTCCTTTATTTCTTATACCAAATTATGTTAGTAGACATAGACATGGTCATAAGTAGTTCATCATTAGCCTCAGTAATCCTTATTTGAATCTCTCTCCTTTTTTTTTTTTTTAATCTCTCCCACACACTTCCCAATCAGAACCTTTGCATATGTATATACAACTTTTTATATGGTGTGTTGAGTTAGATTTTCAGTTTCTGAAGTAATCCAAAATATAAGACTGTTCACATTTATGAGTCATCACAGGAATAAAATTCTGGAATAGTGGAAAATAAAAAAAACAAGATTTAATACAGATTTGGATATCATTATGAGTATGGACATTTGAAGTATTAATTAGACAGCATGAAACTGGTGTATCACCTCCTCAGATGTGGGGAAAACTTATTCTCCTCCCTTGGGCAGTCAGTGAATTTGTTGTTTTGCATCTAAAGTGCCCCTCGTGTTTAAGAATATAATTTATTAATTTTGTGTAAATAAGTATTTCACTTAGTGATTCAGCTCTGGACTAATAATTGAATTTCATTGTACCTAAAAAGAGAGTCTGAGAATGATATAGTTTATTTAAAACAATATTTATGGAAAACATAGTTACATTTATCTAAACCAGATACAAAAGGAAGAAGCGGTACATCACAGAGGACTTTATAATTGGTTTGATTGAAACATACATAGCATCTAATCTTTGTATATGTTATTAATTATATTAGCTTTTACACTGTGTTTATCAAAAGTTGTTGATGCCATTATCCATTAAGAATTCATGAATAATTAATTTTCTAAGAGAGTATGTGCATTCCCTAAGTATTTCACGAACACAAACATAAATGAATTTTAAATAACACTTTCATCTTTATATTTGGAGAATGAATAGCAGTAGTTAAAACTTTCATGTCACAAGTTAGTTTTGCCATTTTCTCTCAAATTGTTATGTGTGACTAATAATTGTGAACAAGCCAGTGCAAAGGGAATATCTGTTTTCCTTTGTTTGGATTGAGTTTTAAGATGTTCCCAGCACCCTTACGGCTTTAGTCTGCATACTCTGAGACAACAAATAATGGACATTATGTAAAGTATATCTACCTACATATGGTTTTCAACTCCTGTTTCTTCTGAAGCGTGACTATGCTTACATGTGAACGCTGCTAACTTTTCCGTGATGGAAATATCAGCACTGAATACCATTCTTTTACAATTAATATTAATTCAAGCCTGGAGGAAAAGGAGTAGAATTCAGTTTCGGATAGTCACTGAGCTCTGCGGTAACTTAAAATACTGTGCATCACAAAAGAATGTTACACTTTACTTAAAGGTCTGTAGTAGCTCCTGCAGACTTCAGGCTCTTCATTTTCTAGAATTAGAAAAGGCTTTTCACTTACTGTCTGTGGATAGTCCTATTTTTTTCCTAACTGAAGACAGAAGGATATGTGTACATGCATACACATGTAAACACACACATGTAATTTTCTGTTGGAGAAAGCAGTGTATCAATTTGTATGATTAAAAGAGGATTGACTAAGGATTTAATAGAAGTCTTACATTAAACTCTTTAAGATCTGTAGTTCCCTCTATCATTACATAAGAAGATACTACAGAGAAAAAAAGAAAAAACCAACAGCCTAAAATTATAGAAAAGGGATCTTCAATACATGACAATGTTAAAAAAAAAAAAATAGTGAAAGAAAAGCTGACCTCATTTATTTATACACAAAGCAATCTTAGCTACTGGAATTGCTGATAGCTTTATGTTAATTTGCAGTATGTTCCTCAATATTTTATCAATACTAGTGACTACTAAAAGGAAAATTAACAAAAGAAAATTGAAATAATTGAAAAATAAATATAAATTTAGCTATGTGTTTCCTAATAGTTTTTTTTTATAGAAAATACGACGAGTAGCCATAATTTATACATATTATTTTTATACATATGAAGTGTATACTAGTTTTCTATTTTTATTGCATAGGTTTAATTATATATCACATGATTCTTACTCTGATTTTTCTCATAACGATTGTACCATAATATTTCTAAGGCAGGCATCTCACTTACATACCTATGGTGATTTTGAAAGTTATCTTTACTTAGTGGTAGGCTGTACTACATCAGCAGTTATATCCTAAAACTAATGTGTTCGTATTAGATTGTATTTAGGGAAACTGAACAAAAAGTTATACTCACATAATACTTGTCAAGAATTTAGAGTAAAACTAATACTTTGTTAATCAGACACATATAAATTCTTCTTTTTCTTCATACTATATTTTGAAATTGTATAATGGAAGCTAAATTCACTTCATTCTTCCTCAGTCCTACAAACCTCATATTTTCTGCAACAGATGCTCCAAACACTTGAATTTGTACCTAGACTTCACTACAGTCATGAATTAGAGCTAATGTTAAGGAATATGCATGTAAATTTTTTAATTGCAGGAAAAGCCAAGATGGAATTTAGACCAAAAAAACCCAACCAACCAACCAAAAACCACACAAAAACACCCACCACCCTACAAATATTTATAAAAAGGCATAAAATTTGGCATAAAATTTGGTTAATGCCTGTGGTTTTTTAGTTTATTTTTTTTTAGTTTTAGTTTAGTTATTCTCACTCCAGTCAAGGAGTTAAAAATGTGTAGATGTCTAATTGCATTAATATTCTATCACATGTGCACCTACAGCTCTAGGGTGGTTTTCTTGGCTTGCAACTATCACCACAAAAACCCAATATAATCTCAGAAAATCTACAACACTGAGGCTTAATTAACTAATCCTGTTTTAAGAGTCTGAAATTTTTAAAAACAAATATCTAATAAGTTTAGAAAACCATATGTTATCGCATAGGACCCAGGGAATTATAGGCCAGTTGACCTTACCCTGATCCCTTGGAAGCTGGTGGAACAGCTAATCCTGGAAATCATTTCCCAGCACATAAATCTGAATAAAGTCATCAAGAGTAATCAAGATGGTTTCATGGGGGAAATCATGTTTGACCAACTTGACAAACTTCCATGACTAAATGACTGGCCTGGTAGATGAGATTAGATTTTTCACAGACAACCTGCTGATGTATGGGTTGGATAAGCAGACAGAGAGGTGGATTGTAAACTCGCAGAGTGACCAGTAACATGAACTTTAGTTGAAGGCCAGAACAATACAATTAATGCCATACCCCAGGGGTCAATACTGGGTCCAGTTCTGTCCAACATCTTCATTACTGATCTGGATGATGAGGCAGAGTGTACCCTTAGCAAGTTTGTGGATGACACCAAGATGGGAGGAATGGCTGATATGTCAGAAGGTTGTGCTCCCATCCTGAGGGATATCAACAGTCTGCAGAAAAGGGCTAATGGGAAGCTTATGAAGTTCAACAGGTGGAAGTGCAAAGCCTTGCACATGCAGAGGGACAACCACATGCACCAGTATATGCTGGGGAACAGGCAACTGGAAAACACCTTGGTAGAAAACGACCTGAGGGTCTTAGTGGAAGAAAAGTTGAACATGAGCTGGTTATGTGCCTTTGTCACAGAGAAAGTGGGAGGTTGAAAATGACAATTGGCCATTATTTGAATTTTCTAGTTACAGTTTTTGATATGGAACATCAAATCCTCTTAAGGTCTTTCCTAGGCATCTAAATCCCTTACGCAATTTAACCAGTCTTAGGTCTACCATTTATTTTGACATAATTTTCTCAATTTCTTTTTTATTTTCAGTGTTGTCAGGGGACCACAGAGACTAAGATAATGTGTAATCATAGATTTCTATGTAATAAATGCTACTTTCCAGTCTAAAGGGACAGTCCTTGTTGTCTCCTTTTCAGTAGCAGAACAAAAGAAAAAAAAAAAAATGAGACTAAACTTTTTGGTTGAAAATATATTAAAAAAAAATCTAATGTACTTTTTGAATACTGCAAACCAGGTAAGGATTTAGACAAGAGCTCTTTATCTCTGTATAAGGCAAGGGAATTTTTAAGGTGAAAATGTTTGGATGGATTAGGAAGTCAGCTATATATTGTGGTATGGAGAAACAACTTTGTCATTCATAGTTATTAAAACTAAGGTATTTCACTTAACTGAACAGCATTTAGATCTTGAATGTTAGAATATTATTCTGTTGTTATTCACGTAAATTGTCACTTGAGTATCAAAATCACAACTTGAGTAAAGGCCTCTAGGTTGTTCTGATACTTAATTTGCATAAAATTTATCTCTACCCTTTACTGTCTCTGTTGAGTGTTCATTATCATTGTTTGTTTTCACATTTTTATAAAAATGTATTGTCTAAATCACTTCTTTTCTTCTTCTCTTCTTTTTTTTTTTTTTTTAGACCTATGTTATAAGGATCTAATACAGTCTTTTAATTTCAAATGTAACAGGATTGGCCACTTCCTAGTTAATTTCACATGCCTAATGCCACAATATGCTTTCTTCTTTTCACAGCATGAATTCTAATGTCTGGAGAATTCCAAAGCTATTTCAATGTGTTATATCATATGCATATGTCAGGCTTCAGCAACTGTTTTTACCCATAAAACAAAATTAAGATGATAAGTAAGTAAACTTAATTTCATCCCAGTTCAAAGTGTTGAGTTGTTTTCTTTAGAATATAAGACATTATGCATTTTCTGCATGAAAAGTCTTATTGGAATAGAAAAAAATCTATTGAAGACAGCTACATCTTAGAAGTCTTTTTTTTTTTAATCATAATTAATTCTTGATTTATACTTCAGCAATACAATGACTGAAAAATGAATTGTTGCACTCAGGTATAATTTTCAGTACTATATTGAAGCATGACCTAGTGGCATTCTTACGACTAATTTAAGAGCTTTCTGAATGACAAGCAGGAGATTGGTTGCTGGAGCAACCCTGTCTTTAGTCACTTTTGAATTGTTTTTAAATTTGACCATGAAAATATCTTCAGAAATACTACAACCTATGTTTTTGAAGTGATTACATTCTCTATGAAGCTTTTGAAATGGAGATGAAGTTTAGATGCCTGACTATCTTCCTGTACTTTTTCCTATATTCTATAGAATATTTATCACTTCTAAGCTACAGCATGTTAGCACTACGGTGCTTGTTTCTATGCTTCTATACAGTATATTTTATATGCTGTCTAAAAAGAAACATATTGAATTGGAAATTGGATATTTCAAAATGTGAGAAGTTCTATAATATTCATGGGAATGTAAGGACCCTTCTGCAAAATAGAAAAAAAATCATCTTCTTATAACTTTTAAATATGCAATTAAATATTATTTATGTAGGTTTATCAAAAACATGATGTATAAACTGTGGGACTATGAAAATAGATAGGAAAAATGCCTCTGTCTTCAACATAGCTGTGAGCTTCCCTTTTTTTACAGAAACTTCAGTGTGATATAGACAAGACTGTACATTTTATAAAGGGAGATAAAATGTTTAAATGTTGTACATTATCTTTTGACCTGTAAAGTACTGTTGAGGTAGTATATAAAGTGTGAGTATATGTAAAAGTCATTCTACACTACGCTGACATAGGGAAAAAAAAAGTAGCTCATGTAGCCTACTACAAACTACTAATCCCTGACATTTATTCTAGTGTAAATGTCCCACATCTGTACAGTTATTGATAAAAAAAAAAAAAAAATTATGTTCACAGCTTCACATTTTTTTCGCTATATTGAAAGACTCCCACAAGATCTACTTGAAGTGATCTAATTCTGTCTTTAAGGTGGGTGAGAAATGACAAAGAAATCTGATGTCTTTGGAACACTTGTATTGAAAGTAGTCTTAAAAACAACATACAGGGAAAAAAAAAACCCCAAAACCAAAAACCAACCACAACCAAAAAACAAACCAAAACCCAACCCCAACAACAGAAAAAAAAAAAAAAAACAAACCACAACCCATATGCAGATCCAATGATCTAGTGCTATGCATAGACTGACTAACTTCAGGTGATTCGGCACTGGCAGGGGGTTGGATTAGATGATCTCTAGAGGTCCCTTCCAATCCCTACCATTGTGTGAATCTGTGTGATTCCAGGCAAATTAATGAATAAGGATCTTCAGTGGTATAGGAGAGGAAAACCTCTCACTGTTTCTAGAACAAGCTAAATTAGATGAAATATCATACTAACTTTGGTCTTTGTTCAGCTGGGATCATTAACTGCACAAGATAGACAGAAACTGTGAGGACACAAAATTAGCACAATACTGTAATACTAAAAAAAGGCTAAAACACTTCTTAATCATGCATGTGGCTCCATTATATTTTTTTATTGTCTGGCAAACACGTTTCCTTATTACACAGTATATAAGGCCAAGATTTTAGGATAACATCTAGGTTTATTTTCTTATTTTCCATTTTTTAAAGAGTAATTTGAAAACATTAGTTAGTTAGTTAGTTAGTTAGTGTGATTGATTCAAAAGTGAAAAAGAAACTAAAAGTGAAATAAAAAAAAATATATTCTCAGTGACAGAAGTAGATCTCCTAAATACTAGGTGAACTTCTGTTGCTGTACTTCTGACCCTACTGAATACCTTTTTATTGATGGAAGTCAGTCTGCTGGGAATGCCTCCACATATTGTATGAATTTGCTGGTAAGTTTTTGCATTCTTGCTAGAGATTTCCTTAGTCAGAAGGTCTACCCTTCTCAATTCTAAGCAATCTTAAACCTCAGGAGGAGTCTTACAGCCCTGAGCCTTCCACTGCGCAGACATTTTTCCCAGAGTTTCCAGCCTAGTTCAAGCCTTTGTGTGCAATTAATAGAAGGACAGTGAGAGCAGAGTTGTAAAAGTATTTCTTAATCTCTGGTGCTTTCACCTTGTATGGTGCTGGAGTTACAGGTCCATGAAAAAAATCAAAATCATTATCAGAGCTGATTGCTCTTCAGAATCTTGATCTGGTTTTCCTCTGTGTCATAGTGATCCATCCCTTGTTTGGAAAGCAATATCCCTAAATGTTTCCACTGGGGAAATCAAAGGCTCCACTCCAGCCCCTGACTTCTATAGAGAATATCATTCAAAGTCAATGGCCCAGTCAAAAACCCATAGATTCAGGAGGATGAGTCATTCATCATTAATGACTCTTGATTGTTCCATCACCTTTTCTCATTCTTTTTATTTGGTGGCAAAATTATACTACAGAATTGTACCAAAGCCCAAAGGTAATTTTAGCATGATGTAGAAATAGCGAATGACGGTCACAAAAAAATATACAGCCTCTGAAACAAAATGGAATTCACAACCTGACAAATAATATTCCTAAATATTTCATCTTTTTAAAGTTATATTTTCTTTGAATTCCATATTTCATTTCAAACTTTTTTTTTCATGTTTTACCTAAGCAGAAAATATAATCCATAGTACACAAACCTGAACTGAACTTCTGAACACATAATGTTAATGTTTTCAAGTTATAAAAATTAATCCCTTGTTGACTTCTAAAATATTAGTATTATGGGTCAATAAAGTACAAAATTCCAGTAAGACAATTCAATGGTAATTGTATTAATTACTTTGATTAAAATATGATTTCATAAAGAATAAGTTATATTTCACTTATTTTTAATTGTAAGCAGTGACTGGACCCCTGTTATGTATAAATTAATCTCACAGAGCTTGAAAACTGGTGTGCTGGTTAGTCAACTGAAGTATATATTCATACTCCATACATCCATAAGCATTGTATATTGTACTTAAATATTATCTGACGTTGCAAATTAAAAAAAAAAAAAAAAAATTATAGACATTATCTCATTTTCCTAGACAACTTTGGTAGTTTTCAAAACCAATGTAAAATTGACGTAAAGATCAAAGTAGCTTACTGTCACAACCAAAGAGAATGATAAAATAGATTGAGGCTCTAGAAAGGATTGTAAACAATAATATTTTTTTCTAAAAAACAATGGTCTTGATTGTCCTCTTTCCTCTGATACACATAATGGATTATTCCATGCATTTCAGTGGAGCTAGTTCAATGTAAGGGAAAAAAAGGGATAAAAAATAAAATAAAAAAAAAAAAAAAAGAGGGAAGAAAAGGGAAAGGCTGGCTTATATACTGAGTATGACATGAAATACTTATGAATGAAATACTTCTTTGGTAAGTTTGGGTTAGCTGTCTGAACTCTGTCCTGCACCACTTGCACCTCTCCCCGCCCTTCGCTCCCCCCCACCCACCCCACTTATCATAAGGAAGTTGGGAACACAGGTGCAATGTCAAAAGATGGAAGAGTTCTTGATTTGACACAAATTCTCCTTAGCAACAACAAAGCACACCAGTGTTATGCAGTACTCTTCTCAGGCCTCATACCAGCTACTGTGAAGAAAATTAACTGTGTCCTGACTAAAACCAGCACAGCCAGGAAGTAGGAAAGTAAATTTAAGACCCTCAAGGTATGTTAATATTTCCTTCTTACTATGTGAACTTTTGCCTGATGTTGCACTCTGTGCTGGTTTACTCACAAAGTGTAATTGGTCTTAAAATCATAATTATAAATTGTAATTTTTATCAAGATGAGGAATAATTCCTAGTTCCAAAGAAGTGTCCTATTTTGTCCAATTAAATGTTATTGGGTTTTTTCCCATACTCCTTACCTCTAATAAATTGAAGGGCAAACATTCTCATTCATGTCTTCTTACACCTATTTTCTAATCAACCATGTAAAATAGGCACATCTGAAATATGGTTCAAATTGTAGGTGGGCTACATGATCCGGTGTGAATTACTGTCTCTCTCCATAGACTACAGAACATGTTCTAGGGTAATTCTTGCAACTAGACAGAGTAAATCTAGGGCCAAATGATGGATTTTGTAATTCACAGATTTAAGTGGACACTCTCTCCATGCAGAATAAATGTAAAATCAGTTTTCTAAATTCTAGTTTTATTTCTGAATATTTATATATATTAGAAATCCGACTCTGTAGCCATGTGATGAGGGTTTACAGTAGGAAAATGAATTTTCATAGGTTCTTCTCCATTATTTGGATTTGTCTGGAGTCCTGGGAACCCTTTCACATTTTGAATTCCTACTGCAAAGAAAAATCATTATATCTTTTATAAAAGGCTTAAAAAGTTGGAAAAAAAATCCCATTTTCACTTCTCCTAATGCCTCCCAAGAACTCTTAGTAATCATTTTATTGTGGCATATCTTGAGATAAGAGTCTAATGATTCCCTGTCCAATCCATCAGGAATAAGTGGCTGTCTTCTAGTTTGCCTCAGTTGAAAGTTTTGAGTGAAGTACTATACTGTTCTTCTCTTAATGATGAAGCTTTCTTGGTAGAAGTGTATAAAGGTAATGGGAACCAGGTTTCACTCTGGAATACTTTAAAAAATTTACATTAAGGACAATAAAGCTCTGGTACTATTCTTGCCATAACGCAGAAAGTGAAGTCTGTAAGTGAGATGGAATCATCTGCAGCACCTTATTCAGTACTGTCAATTCCATTGTGATACTGCAGACTTCTTGTAATGCCTTCCTTAAGCCTAAATCCCATTTTATTTTAATGAGAAGATTTGGAACCTTGAAATGTTAAGGTGTTTTGGCTTAATGCTTTATATTAATAAAATCCAGAGAAGTATGTATATTATTAATTCCCATTTGATTATTAAAATCCTACTGAAATGCATCTCAAAGCTACATTCAAATATTTAAATTTAGAATACTGACCTATCCTAAGGAAAATAGTTTATTATATTCTGATTAGAAATTGAAATAATATCA
The DNA here is from genome assembly GCF_000690775.1 of Eurypyga helias. Taxonomy (NCBI): domain Eukaryota; kingdom Metazoa; phylum Chordata; class Aves; order Eurypygiformes; family Eurypygidae; genus Eurypyga; species Eurypyga helias. The sequence goes on from NW_010267369.1 coordinate 18,724, forward strand.
AAACTCAGAAGCAGCAGAAAGGGACTTACACTTTCATAGAAGTGTGAAAAATGGAAAGACATATTGTCCACATTTTTATATCTACTAAATCATTGTTTGTTTTTTGCTTAGTGCTCTAAGACTTTTTCTAGCAACCACACCTATACATGTATAAATATTCATGAATTATTTGACATTCTAGACTGCAGTGATAAAGTTCACAAAGGAATAGCCTTGTCATAGTATTTTATATGCATGATCAAAATCACTAGCTATTATGTTTAGAAAAGAAGTATGAAAGGAGGAAGCCTCTTTTTGCGATGATGAGGAAACCAATTCTTTCAAGATTTTTTGAGCTCATTTGAAATATGAAAATTATTGAAAAATTTTTATTATGAAGTTACTCTGTCATGAGAATTACTCTGAAGCTTTGACAGCTACTTCAAAACATTTTTTCAAAGACAGGAGTTAACTTTGTCTTTTGTTGAAAAGTTTTCTGAACTCTGTAAAGCTTCTACTTAGTGGCAAAAAAAGATGATTTTAGCAAATAAAAATAATCCTTCCATGTCTTCTGTCATATAAGGAAGTGAATCTGAAGAAGAAATTATATGGAATATAGGAAATAACACATTTCTTCCCTTGACTCTCTTCTTGGTGTTTTGCCTTCCTGATTTTGAACATCCCCCTGTCACATTGTCTCATAAATGTACACAAGAATTTATAAGAGGTCTGAATATGTGACTTGTGACATGACAGACACAACAAAAGAAAATCAGTAGATGTGTCTATCTTAAACTTTTTAAATATTTTTGAAGAGAGATCAAATAACAAATGTGAACAAAAACTTCCTGATGTGTGTCTGCATAGATATATGTCATCAGAATCACCGGAATGCTTCATTAAGTCACTTACAGTCAGGATTTTTACATTACTTGTTGGAAACTTACTGATATGAAAATACATTTGAAATATCTTAAAACTGAGTATCAAAAGAGAAGGAAGTTCAGACCCAGACTTTCAATATAAAATATGTCTTTTTGCCTACCTCAAATAAACACTAGATATTAATTTCTCTGTTGCTCTAAACAAAAGGAGGACTAATCAAAACTGGTTGATTCAACATTAGCGGACCAACCCCCCATACCGAACCTGCATGTCTCTCAAGAAAGGTGAGCGAAGCGTAGGCAGACTTGTAGCCTCAGCAGACTATTTAAAGGCCCTGAAATCAGACCGTAGTGGTCAGTCACTGCGATCAGCCTCCTGACCCGGACCACACCTGCGGCAGTTCAGCAGAGCGTCAAAAACTCAATGTATGGGTTTTTTGGCAGTTTTGTTCCCAAAGCTGGGATACACATGGTGAGCTGATGAACCTCCCTCACCGATCTAGCATCTCTCAAACCTCCCTCACTGATCTGGCACCTCTTGAACCTCCCTCACCGATCTGGCATCTCTCATGAGAGAGGTGGGTGAAGCATAGGTGGAGTTGTAGTCTCAGCGGGCTATTTAAAGGTTCTCAGGAGCAGGAACAAAGATCCTTGTGCACCCATCAAGGCTGAACAAAGTGGGCATGGTGAGTCATCTGGGAGTGCTGCGGCAGTAGGAGTGGTTAGGGGGCAACCTTGGATGTAGTGATAGTGGAGTTCAGGATCATAGCAAGCACAGAGCCACAAGCAGGATCACTACCTTAGACATCAGAAAGGCTAACTTTGACCTCTTCAAGGACCTGCTTGGAGAAGTCCTGTGGGATAGGGCTCTGGATGGTAGGGGTAGCCCCAGAGAGCTTGTTAATATTCAAGTGCCATTTCCTCCAAGCTCAAGACTGGAGCATCCTGAAGAGTAAGAAATCAAGTAAAAGATCTAGGAGACCTGCAAGGATGAGCAGGGAGTTAATGAATAAACCTAAGCAGAAGATGGAAATAGATAGAACATGGAAGAAGAAGCTAACCACTTGAGAAGAATACAAGAATGCTGTCAGAGGATGAAGGGTTATGATAAGGAAAGCTGAGGCCTCCTTAAAACTAAACCTGGCAAGAGAGGTCAAGGACAATAAGAAAGGCTTTTCAGGTATATTGGAGGAAAAAGAAGACCAGAAGAAATGTGGGACCACTGCTGAATTAAGTGGGTGCCCTGGTGACCAAGGATATGGAAAAGGTGGACTTACTGAATGCTGCCTTTGCCTCAGTGTTTACTGTTAAGATCAGCCCTCAGGAGTCCCACACCTTGAAAACCACAGAGGAAGTCATGACAAAGGAAGGTTTTGCCTCATCTACCTGGACTTGTGCAAAGCCTTCGATACTGTCCCACAAGACATCCTTGTCTCGAAACTGGAGAGACATGGATTTGACAGATGAACTGCTCGATGGATAAAGAACTGGCTGGATGGTCGCACTCAGAGAGTGGTGGTTAACGGCTCAGCGTCCGAGTGGAGAGAGCTCATGAGTGGGGTTCCTCAGGGGTCGGTGTTGGGACCAGTCCTGTTTAACATCTTTGTCAGTGACATGGATGATGGCGTTGAGTGCACCCTCAGCACGTTTGCCAATGACACCAAGTGGTGTGAAGCAGTGGACAAGCTGGAGGGAAGGGATGCCATCCAGAGGGACCTTGAGAGGCTGGAGAGGTGGGCCGTGTTGTAAATGAGCAAGAGAGTCAGAGCGTAATGGCTCCAGGATCCCCTCCTCGCCTCTGCCCCCAGCATGACATACTGTGGAATGAAATACTCCCTTGGTCAGTTTGGGTCAGCTGCCTGAACTGTGTGTCCCAGCACTGCCTGTAGTGAGACAGCGAGAGCTGGGAATGCAGCTGCAGGATCAGAAGTGGAGAAAGACCTTGAATCTGGTGCAGGCATTCCCCAGTGCCAGCTAAGAACTTATCAGTGCTGCTCTCTGCATCCAGGAACAAAGCTTCTTAGCAGCCACCATAAAGATAGTTAACTCTTTCCTGACTAAAACCAGCAGAGACAGGAGGGTTGGACAAGATGATCTTTAGAGGTTCAGTCCAACACTTAACACTCTGTGAATCTGTGAGTTTTGTCTATTGGTATCTATGTATTTATTTTCTTTCACATCTTTTAAATTCTTTATTACTATACACAGTATTGTCCAACAAATAAGACAGTAGATCCATCTCATGTCAGATATCTGCAGCAGCGAGAACATCATCAGAACTAGTAATTTTAAGCTCCATTTTTCATTACTTAAGAGAAAAGTCAATTTGAGTCTAATTCATCTGAGTGGACATCTGCTTTGTAATGAGTGTTCCTTTCTATCAGCAACAAAAAGAATCTAGAAGACTGCTTTGAATATATAGATATTTTGTGGGTATCCTTAATACAGTGAGATCATAATCATGCTTCTGATCTGTTATTTGACATCACATAAAACACGCTTTCACTCTGTAACTCAATTACTTTTATCCTTATGTCCATTTTTTACTCTGCAATTTACTTAGATTAGAAGTTGGTGGCCAGGAAACATCTTTTTTACACCATGTCTTTGAATACTGCTTCATGGAAATAGACTTAATTACTTTCAGGTGCCACTGCAATATGATTTCTTCTTTCTCTGAATATGTATCCTCAAAACTATTTCTTTTAGAATTACACTACTTCATGAGTGAGGTTTTGTTGCATGATATTGGAGGAGCTCATTTTTCTTGGTTAACCTTTTTTATAAATGTATATACTGTAATTTTTAAGATTCCATTTCTTATTTCTTAACTAGGACAAATTCACAGTACAAATAAATGTGGCTGATTATTTTCTTTCCCACAGGTCCTAGCCACAGTGTGGCAGTCCTCTGAGCCATTCAAATTGGAGTTTCAATTTGTGATGTAGCTGTGATTCAATAGCATTTTAACTTTGCCATCGTAATTATTGAAATAATAAGAGCTGCCCTGCTTCTGAATTACTTTTCTAAATAAAGTTGCTATGCCATCCTGAAACAAATGTCTGAATTGAAATAATATTCACACATAGAGCTCGTTTGTTTAAAATTCCAAAATGTATACACTCACCCACATATTTATACATCTGCAATTTTTAGATGTGTTATTTTCTACCTAATAAACACATAAACTAGAATATTCACTTATTTAGTTTACTTTACTTATTTATATTGTCATTTGCTTTATTGAAAGGAAGTTTTGGGCTCTATTTTTCAACACAGTAAAAATAATGATTAAAAATATTATCTTTCTACCTTCTTTGCTTTGTAGGTTACTAAACTTATAACATCTAAGGAATTAAAAATATTGAAAAGGTATACTGATCAGAAATATTATTGCAGCATATCTGTCTGTTCTCTGTAAACAGTCCTTCCTTCCTGTTAGTTGATTTTACCTCTGATCACTCAAGCATACCATTAATTTAATTGTCTTCTATCATCTAGTGGTATTTAAGACCAAACCGAAGTGCAGCAGTTTAGAAACAGGCAAAGAGTACACATCAGATAAAAACAACCTGTGTTAAACTTCGAGAAAATTTAACAACCAGCTAAAATATAAGATCTATATGGTGATTCATTGTTGCATCACAATGATCTTCCAGTTTTTTGGTTTCTTTGTTTGTGGTTTTTAGAATGTTTTTACCATGGTAACAATATAGGGTAATTTCAAAATACACCTGATGTATCATCGTGTATGCCAGTATATTAATTCCTGTTCATGTATTCAATACGTTGGTGACAAATAAATGCATTTCAAAATATAGATTTTGCTGAAACCTTGATTTCATTTTTATTAAAAAACCACAGATGTTTAGTGTTTGGTTGCACATTTTTTTTTTCTAAATACCCATCATCTCTTGAATACGCATTAGCCTTTTATGTACAACTTGATGGAAATGAAGACTTAAAATGAAAAAGACAGTCTGTATTTTTATACTTATAAAGTATGATGAAGAATGATATACAGAAATATTATATATTCAATGTTCATTATTCACAATATATTGAAAATTATAATCCATAAATCTCTAGCACACAGCTGTTATAAGTATTTAAAAATACAAAACTGAAATGAAATGTGTGTCAGCTTAATGATCGGTCTGAAGTAGAATGATCTTAAAAATACTCTCTGTGATTTTCACCCTGACAGTTTACCATGATTTATACTGATTATGTTAGGTCTTATTTCCGTGAATTTGAACATAGATAAATAGTATGTCCTTGTGCTCTCCTTCAGCAAATGGAGCATTGTTGGACCAAAAAAACTTGAAATCAATCAAAAAATAAATCTTCATTAACAGACTTTCCCTCAACATATTCAATTCTTGCTCCTGCCTATCAAATGGGGTCCCTAGATTTCTTAATTCAGGCACTGTTTTATTTAAAAAGATCTTACTTCAGAAAAACCATCCCTGTTCTTCGAAGAACCTAGATAAATTCTTAGCATAAATCATGTGGCTAATTGCCACTGACTTCTGTGAAAGTTAAATATGTTTTTATATATAAGATGTCAGATAAGTGCTTCAGTGAATAAAGAATGATTGACTAATTTGTTGAACTAAGATCCTTAAATAATATTTTTTTTAGATTGCAAAACACACTGTATGTAGTGATCTTCATGTTTATTCTACTGTTCTTCATATTATTTCCAAATACATCTATGAAAGAAGTAGTTCAGTAGCCAGCAGTTCAGTTGCCACCTTTCTGTTCAAGATGCCCCTTAAGAACTTTACAAAGCTCACGGTTTAAATCTTTAAAAAGATTCATTGTTATATTTTCTGTGTGTAGATCACTGAAATTCAGATCCCAGTCTTCTTTCTTACCATTCCAGAAAGACAAGAAAAGTATTTATTCACTCTGTATATAACAATTAAAAGAGCAGGGCTACTGACAGACAAAAAAAATATTGTTCTCGAAGTCATTCTTCCTTCTGTAGAATACAAGGTGTGGAGCACAGCTGGGGAAAATTCAGTCTTTAAATGTCACTGGAAATTCCTGTGTTAGCAAATACATTTCTTGTCAAACATGATACAAGCTTTTACCTCCGCTTTTATTTTTTTCCTTACTGTGGCAAGAGAGAGAAAAAAAAAATCTAATTAGAGTCCACATGCTGAAATCTTCTCATCTTGAAAGAGAAGGTATTTGTCAATAGATGGTTTCAGAATCTATTCCATTAATTATCATACTCAGATTGAATACTAGCCTGTATATGTTCAGGAAAAAAAAATCATCATTACTGAACTTATAAATCATTGACACTGCTGGATAGTCTGAAAGAAATGGCAGAACAAGTGTGCCAAGCATAAATTCTATTTCACAACCGATTTTACAGTAATCCATACTGTTGTAGTTTTATTTTGGCTAGAAAAATGCCACAACGCCTCACTCACAGATCTGCCTTTACGTCCTGTAGTGAAGGGTAAGAATTTCAGGGAAAACAAACAAACAAACAACAACAAACAACAACAAACCAAACGAAACCAAACCAAAGAAGCTCTCAAAATTGAGATAAGAACAATTTACTAATTGAATTTAAATTAATACATACAGATATTACTACTACTAAGTAATTAAAATAATAAGAAATAAAACATATGATACAATATGATACAATTATGATACAGTTGTTCACCACCCACTGACCAATGCACAACCAGGTGCTGAAAATGAGAGTCAGAGCCAGAAAGCCCAGGAGCTGCAGTGTGAGAGTTACTGTAACCCAAGAGCCACAGCCAGCAGATTCCAAATAAACCTTATCAGCAATAGCATAACCAGGAAAACTAAACAAATCCACCAACTCCATCATGAGTGAGCCAGGACAGGAGTTAGCAAAGCAGCTAACACAGGAGTCAGGGACATTGTTAGGAAATGTAAGAAAGTGAAAGTGTAATGGCTCCCAGACACCCTCCTCGCCTCTGCCCCAAGCATGACAGACTATGGAATTAAATACTTCCTTGGTCAATTTGGGTCAGCTGTGTGAACTGTGTGTCCCCCACAATGCCTGAACGCAGCTGCAAGATCAGAAGTGGAGAAAAACTTTGAATCTGGTGCAGGCATTGCCCAGTGCCAGCTCAGAACTTACCAGTGCTGCTCTCTGCATCCAGGAACACAGCTTTCTAGCAGCCACAGTAAAGAGAGTTAACCCGTTCCTGACCAAACCCAGCACACATAGATAATTGGGTCACACCTCCAATATGCTTCACCCTCTAATGATATTACTTTTACTGAACATTATATCTGTGGGTGTTCCCCCTGCCTCACATACCTCTGTTAGGCCAGGTTTCTGCATCTGATCCTGCCATAGTGATTTATGCCTTCATCATGTCGAGGTTAAGGTATTGTGTGTGAATGCTACACCTCATAGCACACTTCAGCCACTACAAATGGCAGTGTTTGCACTCAAGCAGTCTTCCACACATTGATATTCACTATATATGAGATGAAATAAAGTTGCCATCATTATCTACATATTTATGAATGGATTTAATTCTCCTATGTCCTCATGTCCTTTCCCACCTACCACATAATTCAAAATGAAGTAACATACTTACATTCTGAATTCAAATATTAGATATTAGAAGTTTTTCTGTAAGTTCAAAGTAAAATTAGATATTACAAAATTGTGTAATTTAATTCGATTTTTCTGTTTTCTTTCCCATTTTTTTAATTAAATATTAACAAATGTCATGTTCAGTCTAATCTGAAATGTTTTGTGCATTCTAAAAAAAAAAGACCCAAAACAAAACAAAAAAAATGCAAACTTTTCAATTTTTAAAATATTATATCTGTTGTTTTTCTTTCATTATTATTCCAGCAGTTCTATTGAAATAAATAAATATTTTGGTATATCTTTCAGGGTATTTTGTTATTAATTTTAACATATGCAAAATCTTATGTCATGAAAAAACTTAGCTGCTTTTTTGTAAAACATAGGAGTTTAAAAATTTAGGAGAGAAAAAGTCTCTTTTAGTATATACGTTTACAGTAAAACTACATTGAAATAAATTAATTTCTTTTATGATATATTGCTTTACCAGTGTCATATACTTCTTTTTCCCTCATATAACACAATCCCTGTAATTAAATTTCTCAGCAGCTCAGTGCCACAATGTTAATGTCTCCTTTATGTTCACCCTTCATCATGAATCTAGCTGGCATAATAAGGCTGTGAATTTCAAGCAGCTTTCTTGTCTGTGTGTGCCAGCTGGGAGAGCACTTTGCCACAGTCCTGTGTATATTCAAATACTCTGATACGTGGCACTTATTTTCTCAAGTATCATGGTGTGTCGTTGATTCAAGGCAATGCCATCAATTACAATAACTTGGTATTTCAAAAGAACCCCCCAAGTCCCATAATACATCTGACCAGTCCTGCACTGCTATGCTGCAGGGAAAAATCTTTCCTCAGCAATGCAGAAGCTAATCTATACCCCAGAGCTTCAAATGTGATTGCTCTGATTTTAGTATGCATGACTGACTATTGTTAGTCATAAAACTGGTAGTCTGTTTCTCAAATCCTGTTGCCATTTTGCCTTAGTGAACTCACTTCATGCTTCTGAATAAACATCTCCATTGCTGTCTTAAAGTATACATATTATTGATTTATTTTGAGTGGTTTTCTACCTTTTTCCATACTCCTTTTTCTTCATGAGAAATTGCTTTTATGAACTACTACTTGCAAAGCATGTCTTTTCAAAACCTCTACACAAAACCAGAGTTTAATTACCTTATAAAATGCTAACATGAATTTTATACTATTTTATTATTTCAGTCTATAGTTCTTTCTTTTCACACTTTTGCTGAAATGCTATATAGATACTTTCCATCCTGTGTCAGTGTATATTTCTGCAGTTGTGAAATCTGTCAGAACAAGCTGAAGTCTGTTATTCATGAATATTCCCTGAATGTGTTGTGTAGTTATGAAAACTTCCTATCAATAATAGTATTGTCATCTAATTTAATTTCAGCATTTAACATCTTCAGTGATCATATTTGAATGTCAATTATGTATGCTATGGTACTTGTCTTTATCTACTGGGGGGCTGGTCAAAGTATGCATACTTGGGCATATGATAGCACACCAGAAAAAAAAATTACACTTCCACATCATTTTTATCATACATATATATTCGAATGTTCATTCAGGCAGATATCAAATTCCTGATGTTTTACAGATTATAATATAAAAAAGAAAGCTAAACTGAATATACAAAGTTCACTGTGTCTGGTAGGAGGAAGCACGCTTTTGAATCCTTGGTAAATACAGTCCTTTCCTCCTATTTACACATACTATAACTTCCTATTCAACAAAAAAATGCTTAATAAAGAGCAAGCAGTGTAAGAGAATAGTGACTAAGTGAATAAAGTCCCTTAGGAATAAAAATATGCCTCAACAATTATAAAAAAAAAAAACCCTTATACCTTTTCCAGCCTATAGATAGCCTATAAAACATCATTGTGTATTCAACCAACACTGCAATTCATGAAACAATTAATAGCTTTGTTGGTCCACTGAATATGCTGCAAATTCAACAATTACATGGATGTGACTTGTTTCAAAATAAATATATATTCCCCCTCCCCCCCCAGGCAATAACAAGAAGAACAATCCCATCTTCCAACAAGCACAAAACACAAAACCCCACAAAGAACATACTATTTTTAACTAAGGATTTGGGGGTATAGTTCCAAAAGCTACAGTTTTGAAGAAGTCCAAATGCCTATCTCTTCTTATCCTCCAAATAAACTGCCAGCATCCTAAGATGAGAAGAATAAATCTCACTACCTTGATAGAAACACTGAAATGCAAATTCTGAGTCCATTAAAGCATCACAGAAAGAAGAGGTAAATATTGTGGTTGCTTCTGCAAGAACTATTTACAGAGCATTTACTGATTCCCAGTGTTTAATGAGATCTGCTTCGCTTGTTTGTTTTCTTACCATGGTCAGCAAAGTTTAAAGATTACATACAATAAAAACATATAATTAAACCAAAATTACATTTAGGCATCTCCTTGCCAGATGAGGCAAAGATGTCATGGTTTAGATTACATGGAAACATTTATCTGGAGACATCAAAACCAATATAAGAGTCTAAATAATATCTTAGTTGTATAACTTTCTGATTATTTAAATTGAAAATTCTGGATCCTCCTGTAGTTTTGCATTCCTGAATACTTTTCATTATTATTGTATTTAATAAATCATTATCATTTGTGACAGGATGATACATGGAATAGGGAACACAGAGGACGCTATGAAATCTAGAAATTTATAATATTTAAAATCCAGTCTCAGTGTCATTTAAGTACTCTGTATAGTAAGGAAAAAAAAAGATCCTTTTTATTACTTTATGAAGCAATCCATTTACAACAAGAAAAAAAAAAAAGACAAAAATGTATCAACGTGTTACTTACTTAAAGACGATTATCTTAATAAGTATATAAATGTAGTACATAAATTTCTATATAACAATGTTATTCAATATATTTTATTATATTTAATGTACAATTAGGCAAAAAAATTACTTCTGCTATTAGAATTTTTCAAAATAATTTCCAATCTCGGTTGACATATTAGAAGTTAAACATGCAAAATTTACTGGAGGCCATTTTATTTTAAATTTCTGCAATATTGTATCTGAAGAATTTTTTTATAAAATCAAAATTGCTGAAGGGTTTCCATCAGTGGATATTTTTACTTATTTATTTGTCTATCTTTTTTCCTTTTGATCTAAGAAATATTTCATGCATGCACAGGACTGATTCTGTTCAGATTTTTTTAATTGTTCACATCACGCCTGGACATTGCATTTGCATTTAATTGTGTATTCCATCTATATACATTCCAGGCAGAATCGCATTCCTTTCACATAGTTCCAGTGTTAAATATGCTCTCATTTCACTTTTCAATAACAAACAAAGAAATTAAAGAGATAACATAAGTCTGTGGTTCTACTTTACTTTTCTGTGCAAATTCTCCTGTCTCCTTCAAAGAACCAGGATGTTAATATACAGATTTTATCCCTCTTTTTCAACAGTACACTTATGTGAATATTCAAAGAAGATGTGGAAAACCAGAACTGAATTTGTTGCTTTTTCTGAGGAGGTTCAAGATAGTTTTGGGGCAGGAGGAGAATACTTTTATCTGTAATGGTTAATTGTTCATCAGAAAGAAGTGGTATCTTTACTTCTTCAATGTGCGTCCTTCCCATGGGCTGCAGTTCTTCACAAACTGCTCTGTCGTGGTCCTTTTAACAGGGTACAGTCCTTCAGGAATGGATTGGATCAGGGTGGGTCTCCCACGGGCCACAGGTCCTGCCAGAAAATCTGCTCCTGCATGGGCTCCTCTCCACAGGGTGCAGCTTACATTGATGTATGTCCACCTGGTCCAGCATGGGGTTCCACATGAGCTAGTGTGGATATCTGCTCCACTGTGAGTAGTAGGGAGCAGATTATCCTTTGCTTTCTTTCACTGGTCTCAGCAGGACCTATGGAAACTTCAGCTTCACTCAGTGCAAAATGTAAGGATCTATAAGGGATTGACTTGACCTGAGCTGGCTTTAGCTTTTGGTAGCAATTACTGCATGGTCTATTGATACTGTGAACATCATAGTCTTCTCATCAAGACCTCAGGAGTCTGAGAATTTGTTTTCAAGTTCCCCCATTCTTCTTGAGGAGGAGTGAAATCAGTTAAAGGATCCAGAAAAACACTGGAAGGGTGAGTATAGTACTATAGAATATTTTTAAATACCAGCAAGATTTTTTGACATAACAATTTCAGCTGTATTATTCCTGAGGGTTTTATGCATTAATTAGATAAATTGCACTATTAGACTGTTAGAATGTTAATGGGATTAACAATCTTTTTTCATGTTTGTGATGCATTGCCTTTTGCCAGTAACATGATTCTGAATGTAAGCACTGTGATATTACATGGGCTGACCCTCTTAATATTAAAAAAACCTCTTTGATTTGCAAATAAAAAAAGATATGCTAATGAATAGGATGCAAACCTATAAAATATAAACAGAAATTCATATTTTAAGAAATAATTTATATTCTAGATCTAACACATTACATCAGCACATGATAAAATATTATTTAAAAGAAGTTAAGCTAATTATATTATGATGGGTTTCTGTACATTCTGTCTAGCACTCATTTAAGACAAGACTATTGCCAATGAAGACAATGTAATGGGACTGTAACTAGGCCAGACTACATACATTATTGAGTGATTATTTTAAAAATAAACTCCTTATTTTTAGATCATTTTTCAGTAACTATTGTTGAGAATTACAGAGAATATAATTATTATGAATATCAGCACATAATTTAAAACTACTTTGCTCTAGAGGGTAGAAACAGCAGAACATTTGCCCACCTTAGAATATCCTGCACATTTAACTTTCCAATTTATAAGTATAATTCCCTTATTTAATGAAGTATATACAGCTTCAGTAATGGGTATGTAAAGATTCTTTTAAAACTTGCCTTTAAAGTAACTACTGTTCTGGAGGTCAGAATATATGAGTTTAAACTTCTTCACACTGATGAGGGTAGAGAGACGTAGGGTCTAATCTGCTGGGGATGCTTCAGAGGTTAAAATACATAGAAATTTGTTAATTATGCCCACATTTATTTTTAATCTAAGTTTTAAGAAGAAAATATGAGGCCTACTCTGTTATTCGGAAAAGCAATTTCAGATACCTACCCAAAAAAAGATTTTATTTTTCTGATTCTATATACTTGGGCAGCACTTGCCTCTAGTTGTAACTTTGAAGACAAAGGGGATATTGGGGTGTAGGACTTATGACACATCTCTGTTCTCAGTGTTTCCTGTTAGATAAATGCAGGCAGATCCTGCAGGTTGTGTTGTCATTTTTAGGGCGTTGTTGGATAATTTGTTTTAAAGTACTCATCTCTACCTCAGTGGTAGATGGGGAGAACACATTCTGGTTTAGGATCCTGCTCTGGAAATGGGAGGATAAAGACTAATTGTCTAATATTTGACAATATTATTTCTAAAGACTTGCTCTTTTTAGCTTATTTTCATGTGCAGGATAATTTTTTATTGGATCAGCAATCAGGTAAGTGTTAATAAGATAACACTGTAAAATGTCTAGTTTTACATGCTAATGAATTTGATATGACAGTAAACTATTATCTTGAAATGTACTTTTAGATGTAGTTTAGACATATATTTTACTGAATGTTAAATTACAGAAATCTATAAAAATATTAAAGATTATTTTCCTGTTCTTATTATTCATAGAATTACAGACAGCTGAGAAACTCAGAATACCACTTTTTTTTTACTTCTATATGGATAAAAAGCATTAATTAAGATATATGTTATATATATTTCCTCATTTCCTCCCTATGCAACTTCTGTAATCAATGCATTGCATTTTTGCTATGGCTGGACTGAAATATTGTCTTTCATTGATTCTATGGCTTGCAGTATTCAGAAATTAATACTTTTAGTGTTCTAAGGGAGAACAAAGATTCTGTATGCTGTTTCTACTTAGATGAACAGCTTTTCATTAGGGACAGTAAAGCAATCCTGAAGCAGCCTTCTTTATTATCAGAAATTGATTATCTAAAGATGAATGTTCTTTTTTCTGAGATTCCTTAGGCACAGCAATTACACAGAGGGCAATCTAATGGTTTAGAAATAGAGAAAAATCAAAGTAATCATATATATTCTATTTTAGACTTCACACAGCAAAAGAAAATCCATTTAATTGCCAAAAATGAACCAGTATGAATTCTTTAGTACTTCATATTGGAGAGTGATAAAACTACACTTTGCTCTTACTAAAACTAATTTTGAAGCAAATGGTAGCAATTAAAAAGTCAGTCTACATGACTCACTGGATGACTTTAAAGTTAGTAGTCACATTCCTATGGAAATGGCTGAGATGATGCAAAAGAGACAACAAAAAAGCAGGGAAAATATGGGATTATTTTTATATATTTTATTAATCTAAAATAGCTTCAAATTCATCATATTCTTATTCCATTCAATTTATATTTGTGGTGGGTTTTTTTTTGGGGGGGGGGGGTGGTTGGGGGTTTTTTTGGTGTTGTTTTTTTTTTTTCTGATCACAGAATCTGTTTGGAGAAATGCATGTATATTGCGCCATGTGTATTCTGGAGTTCATGTTTATTCCTGATCACTTATGGTAATAAACACAATACATCATCACCTGAGAAGAATATTCACAATAAATATCTTCACCCAGTTTTCTTTGCTTGGGAAGTGAGGATGGAAAGAAAGATCTTTGATTATGAATACTCAAAAGTGGGCATAAAAACAATAATTAATTTGTAGCTCTGTCTCAGGAACATAAAGATTTAGACTTTACAGATTTCAAGTTGATTTCTGTAAAATCCTATGTATAGGAACAAGGAAAGCTGAAAACAAACAAACAAAAGGGCAAAAATAGTATATCTACTAAAAAATGTCCACCCAAATATCAAATTAGGAAGGCCAAATCTTGGCTAAATATGAAACTGGTGAAAGAAATATAGTAAAACAAGGCAGTAAAAAAACCCCATATCAGTAGCAAAAGTCGATTAAGAATAATGTTGAACAGCTGCTGAATGAGGCTGATGATCTAGTGGAAAGTAAACCAGGAAATGAGCTACACAATGTCTTCTTCACATGAGCTTTTGCTGTCAAGGTCTACTGTAAGTTTTTCCACATGTGGAAATCTGGAGGAAAGACAGACAATCCACAGCAGAATGTAACTAAATTACTGATTATTTAGGTACTATGCAAATCAAAGGAACCAGAGGACATGCATCCAGATGTGCCAACAGAGGTGGCAGATCTCACTGTAAGGCCTTTTGTCCTGTTTGAAAAACTGTTGGTAGATAAGGACACCCTTAAGAACTGGAAAAGGACAAACAACACTACCATTTTCAACATAAAATATCCACAGAATTGTAGGTTAGATCCTGCAGCATCACCTTAGTCTTTCGGAACATTAGAATGTCACACCCAACACTAAGACAGGACCAAAAGAGGACTCAGGGTACAGGAAAAAAATTAAAAAGTTGTTTGCTTATGACCAGAAGAATTACCAAGGGCAACTCATGATTCTCCAGCACGATGGTATGCTGTGAGGAAGTAACTGGCCTTCTGGGCACAGAGAGAGCAGTGTCTCTCACCTCAACCTTGGCAACAGCTTTGTTATAGTCTGACACCAATGTTCTTATAGCTAAAGCGGTGGAGGACAGACCTAAAAGCTGAACAGTGGAGTATGGACTTTTTGACCTGAAATGGCTGTAGTTAATTGTTCCAAGTATATTTGGCAGCTCATTATGAAGGATCATTACTGGAGTCAATATATTTTGACATCTTCCTTAGAGATCTGGATGATGGGGCACAATGAGCAGAGGCTGAGAGAATTTGGACTCTGCTCTGGAGAAGAGAAGGCTCAGCAGGGATTTTATCAATGTGTTTAAACACTTGATGAGCGGGAATGAACAAAAAGGAGCCAGACTATTCTCAGTAGTGCTTACTACTAGGCCAAGAGGTTACAGAACACAACAAATTCCATTTGAACATGAGAAAAAACTTTTTTACTGTGAGGAACAGGTTGTGTGGAGAGGTTGTAGAATCCACATCTGTGAAGATATTCAAAACCCAGCTGGATACAGTCCTGGGAAACTTGCTCTAACTGACTCTGCTTCAGCGGGAGGGGTTAGACTGGATGATCTCCTTGCTAGTGTTCCTTCTTGCTGAAAAGTGTTTGCGGAGTGTCAAGCCTGTCTCTTTTTTTCACTGTGCTGCACAGTGAGTAGACTGGAGATGGGCAAGAAGATGGGAGGGGTACTGCTGTGTCAGGTAACCTGAATTTATTGAAAGGGTAGTCCATACCGTATGATGTTTTGCACAGCAATAAAGGTTCATGGAAAGGAGAAGAAAAGAGAGACATTAGTGGTTATGGTGTTTGTCTTCCCACGAAATTATGACACATGCTGGTGTCGTGCTTTCTGAGAATTCATTAAACATCTGCCTGTCAATGGGAAGCAGTGAATATATTATTTTCTTTTTTTACTTTCTTTGCTTAGCTTTGCCTATTTAACCGCTGTTATCTCAATCTATGAGTCTTTTCATCTTCCTTCAGTTTTCTCCCTGTCCTATGGGGGAGAAGAGTGAGTGAGCATCTGTGTGGGTGTGTGTGTGACTGTTGGTTAAAGTTATCCCAATGCCCACTTTTTGGCACCCAGTGTGGGGTTCAAGGAACTCAAAATAATGATAGACTTGAATGGAGCATGCTAGATGGCATTTAGAGTTACAGTAGCTGAGTTTTTAACTGTCAGGATCCTGGATTAGCCACAGGGCTTGCTTGCTTTGCTGTGTAATGGTGCCTAGGACTTGTTAGCCGCTGCTTTCAATTGTACAAACATAAGTATAGCACTGGAATTTGAACTATTCTGTTGTATTCTAGGTGGACTCCAGCTACCAGTTCAGAGAGATATAGGTTTTTCTCTTAATCCTATGCCTAATTTGTCACACTCCACATATGTCTCAGATATTATATGGTATCTCAAATAGCATAAGACAGGTTTATGTGGACAGATGAAGGCATAAAGCCTGAATTTGATTTGTATTTATTACACATTTTATTAAAAATGTCAAGATTATAATCTTTCCCATGAAACATATTAAAATATCACAAGTTATGGTTTTGTATTTTGGTTAAATGGTATGTCCTGGTTTCACTTCATCTAACTTCTGCTAGATAAAAGTTAAGTGTTCAGAATAAGCCAGTCATCTAAGCTCGCTTTATGATCCATGAAAAGGAATAGGCATTTCCAGAGGCAGTTCATCTCCTTTTAAGATTGATATTGTACACGTAAGTGAATTGCCCTATGGAGGAGACTATTTCTGTCCATGAATGATAAAATAAGTCTAACAGACTACTTGCACTAGAGATCTTGTTTTTAGGTGCCGGAAGACAGGCAATATGAATCAGCACATATTTCACACCTACTCACTGAACCTCTCTTTCCTTTAGGTTGCCATTGGTAATATGGAGATACTTTGATTGACCTGCATATTGCAAAACTGGAGGTGATTTGAAACTTGCATGAAAGAAAATTACTCTTTTGTCTACAGTTAGGAAAACCTTCTTTAAAATACATGACAAATTATTTTAACTAAAAACCACAATTGAACAACATAAAACAAACAAACAAACAAACAAAAACCTCACTCGCAGCAACAACAGTAGTTTTGTCCAGAGGAGTCAATTTGTTTTGTATCATTAATTTAGCAGCTGCCAGTGGACCACAGAAAGTATAGTCATCTCTTGGCAATAATATTGTGCAGAATAAAATAAGGAGCAATTACTCCATCCACCACTGATGTTTCTTAGTCATGTACTAGAATCTCTAGTATCTAGTTAGTAGATAAAATACATGATAAGGGTATGACTAAAAGAAATTAAAACATCTTCAAAACATGAAAATAAATAAGAAAGGGAGTAGTAATGCTTCAGTAAAACAAATTAAAAGTGTTTGCTAAATGAGATTGGCTGTAGCTGTAGAATGGTAGATGAACAAATAATTGTTCTTATATTTGCTTCAGAAGAATTAAATAAACAAATATGAAAATAGTAAATCAGATTAGATAACTTCTATTTGATATATTTTCTTAAACTCTTAGAGATTGAATAGTAAATTGTATGTGCTAACAAATTTTCCTGTTAAACTGAAGAGATTTGTCCTCATTTTCAAAATAATTAGAATTAAAGAATGAAGATTCATCATTTATAGCTATAGCTACCTGAAAATAAGGTACTTTTCTTAATTTTACGTAAATTATGAAGAATTCCTACCAAAATATTTTTTTTTTTTTTTTAAATCTTGTTAAGTTTTCTTTTTAAGATTGGATAAATATCACTTGTAAGAGGCTGATGTCTTTCCAGTGTTCAAAGAAAACTGAGTAACTAAGTAAGTAGGTCCCACCTTAAGTACTCATAACAAGTTACAAGACAAAATAGAACAAAAAAAAAAAAAGCAGAAGTGAGTTGGATTTAGGTTTGTAGCACAGACAGTTTTCTACTTTTTATCTATAACAACATTAAATTTTGATATCTGTAGTTTATAGTAATAAACAATTCTGGAAAAAGCAAGAAATGTAGAGTGATCAATTTATGACCTGACATGAGTGACATAGGTACTAATAAGATATAATTCAAAGATGTGCTAGCCAATTATTATCCACATTTTTGTTGGTCCCAGTGAAGCCTTATAGAAGCAGCAGTAATTGAAATGACCTCCCAAGAATGTCCATCATTTCCTACAGATGAGTCTTATTGTGGCTGACATTATAATGGCTTATACTAACAGTTATGCCTACATGAAAATCTTAAAAAAAGACATAAATTCACTGCCGATTATTTTCATAAAAGTTCTCAAACTTTAACAAAGTGACAGATACTTCAATGAAACATTCTTCCCCATTTTTAAAATCTAAAGTAGTTTAACATTTAAATGCTCTGTTTCATGATTTATTCATGTACTTTATCAAACCTTTAGTTTTCAACTTTAATGTTTACACTCCATACATACCAAAGGGTAATTTTTTCTGGCTTTT
>NW_010267369.1:37281-54998 GCF_000690775.1 Eurypyga helias
TAGATACAACTCAAAAAAACACAACTGAGAGTATTTCAACAATGTGGTTTAACTGGAAGAAAAATATGCCCTATCATCTTTAAATCTACAGTACCTCTTTGTAGGGAGAGGGAAGTTACTCTGACTATAATGGTTTGGACTTGTGGTTAACAACATTTTCTGATTTGCTCAATTGATTTTATTTTAAACTCTGTCAGTAGTTTAAATGAAGCAAGCAACTTTGCTGCAACTTTATATCTTGCATTTAAGATGCCTGTTATTTCTCATGGTTTTACATGCTTTAGAACAGAGGGACACAAAAAAAAAGAAAAAGAATTGTTAGCAGTTTAAAGTGATATGAGGTATCTAGACAGGCGGAATGATGAACCAAGAACAACTGTATGATGTACAACAAGGCCAATTTGTTCAACAACAACTTGGTTGTGGTGCAGTCAACATCCTGGAGGGAAGGGATGCCATCCAGAGGGACCTGGACAGGCTGGAGAGGTGGGCCACTGCCAACATCATGGAGTTCAACAAGGCCAAGTACAAAGGCCTGCACCGGAGTTGGGGCAATACCAACCACAAGTACAGCCTGGGTGGAGAGTAGATAGAAAGCAGCCCTGAGGAGAAGGACTTCAGGGTACTAGTGGACATAAAGCTGAACATGAGCTGGCAGTGTGCGCTGGCAGCCCAGAAAGACAACTATATCCTGGGCTGTATCAGGAGAAGTGTGGCCAGCAGGTCGAGGGACGTGATCCTTCCACTCTATTCTGCTCTTCTGAGACCCCACCTGGAGTATTGCGTCCAGCTCTGGAGCCCTCAACATCAGAAGGATATAGAACAGTTGGAATGAGTCCAGAGGAGGGTCATGAAGATGATCAGAGGGCTGGAGCACCTCCCCTGTGATGAAAGGCTGCGAGGATTGGGCCCGCTCAGCCTGGAGAAGAGAAGGCTCTGGGGAGACCTTATTGCAGCCTTCCAGTACCTGAAGGGGGCCTACAGGGAAGCTGGGGAGGGGGGGACGGGGGACTTTTTACAAGGGCCTGTAGTGATAGGACAAAGGGTCATGGGTTTAAATTGAAAGTGGGAGGGTTTCGATTAGATATCAGAAATAAGTTCTTCATGGAGAGGATGGTGAAACACTGGAACAGGTTGCCCAGAGAAGCTGTGGATGTCCCATCCCTGGCTGCTTTCAAGGTCCAGGCTGGATGAGGCTTTGAGCAACCTGGTCTAGTGGAGGGTGTCCCTGCCCACAGCAGGGGGGTTGGAACTAGAGGATCTCTAAGGTCCCTTCCAACCAAAACAATTCTATGATTCTAACAAGGCCTTCATTGAGGCTCCCCCTGTACACCATTCTAGAGTGGTGATCTTATAGGCAGGATATCACCAGAAAAAGGATATTTAAAACCACAGATTAAAATAAAACTTTAAAAGAATCGTTGAAAAATAACCAAAACAACATACACACACATTGAACTCTAAAAATAATGCACTGGTGATAGTGTAGAATAACATCACACAACACCTTTCACCTTTGTGTTTTATGTATATCTAAGTCATAAATCAGTCCCAGAAAATTCAAACCTAGTTGAAAATGTCTAGGAAAGTAAGTCTGTGGCTAGGGCTTTTGGATCACGTTGGTAATAAGGCTATAAAATGTGAGGGAGCCAGAATGTTGTAGTGATGTAAATGTTACTGACTAAATGGAAAATGGAATGTTGCCCAGTGCATTCTGGCATAAGATATGAAGCGACAGTTTTGTTAATCAGAGAGAAAACAACAAAATTCCTGGGAAGCCAGGACTTCAGAGAGTTAACAGACAATGTTGCCTGGCTTAAAGAAGGTGATCTATTTTTATCCTGTTTTTTGGACTAGGCTGTGCATTCACCTGACACCCCTCATTCTCTTCAAGTCTTCCTTACCTCCATTTCACTTAGAAGGAAGTTAAATTAAGAATAATTCTTCATTATTTTTTCTGCATAATTTTTACATTATAAAATATTAATATAAGGCTCAAATAATGGATAATCACTAATAATTGTAAGATATAAGGAGCTTTTGTTCTCTACACTATTTATTGTGACTGCTGCAGTTTTTAACAGCAATGGGGCTGGGATAAAATTAAAGTTCATAACAAAGTATTATTCCACATCTCTTCCAGAAAACTGTGAAATTAACTATATTAAGCTCTCCAAATGCACAATTAATATTAGAAAAGAAAAATTAAAGGAATTTAGTTACCTAAACCTGATAACATAAGAACTGAGTGGTGTTTACGTGTTGCAGGTGTTCCAGAGTTCTGTATGTGGAAGTCTGCTATAGCATGGGAGATTTGCAGGGGATCCATGCCCTGTCTGGAGTGTCAATTTCTTGCTAGGCTACGTAACCTTTGATGTTTGAAAATGCATTAGACAACTATGGTAAAGAAAATTAATCTAGTCCATTAAACTATATATGGAGGTGTATTTGATAGTAAGTCACTTAAATCTAGATATCTAGATGAAGGTTCTGTCTGTCAGCTAGATGTCTTAATTCCCTTAATAATGAATGGACATGAGACTTCATTCTTTCTTAGGCTTAATAAGACATTTTGTGTCATTTGAGATACCACATGATAACCCAGCTGGCATCTAGCTACCTTTCAAGTACATGAAAGTACATGAAAGTACATGAAAGTACATGAAAGTACATGAAAGCAATGCACAGGAAAGTACATGACAGCAGGTGGATTCTGTGTCATACCTGCCATCTTCACTGAGAAGGCTCAGATCTGAAACCTTGAATATCATCTTCAGGATGAATTCCTTCCCCTGGCTTCACTGAATGTATCAACTACGAGATAAACATATGTATCTAATGTCACCTGAAATGCTCTGGGATACTAGAGACAATGACATAGGGCAGGTAAATAGGACAGAGGAGACTCGTGACCTGAGTGGCAGAAAGAATAGTAGTAAAAGATTGTAAGACATTTCAAAGAATGCTAAATGCCTGTTTAAGTAACACGGTCAGTATCTGTTTAAATAACTCAAAGTCTATTTCTTTTGTACTTTTAAAGTATTCAGAGGCCTTCAGATTCTGCTTAGATGCTTACATGTAGACACTTCAATTGTGTCTTAATCTGGAGCTGAACTCTGTTCAATCCTACCATTAAAAGTTATCAAAAACCAGACATTCATCTCATAGGGTACATTGATGATAATCAAAGTCTACACCTTTCATGGTTTAACTGCAGATGGCAACTAGGCACCATGCAGACACTCACTCATTCCCATTCTCAGTGGGATGGCAGAGAGAATCAGAAGGCTAAATGTGACAACACTCATGGGTTGAGATAAAGACAGTTTAATAGGTAAAGCAAAAATGTGCAAACATACAAAGCAAAACAAGGAATTCATTAACCACTTCCCATCAGCAGGCAGGTTTTCAGCCATCTCCAGAAAAGCAGGGCTCCGTCACAATTTGATTACTTGGAAAGACAAATGCCAACAGTCTGAGCATCCTCCCCCTTCCTTCTTCCTCCAGCTTTATATGCTGAGCATGATGTCATATAGTAGGGAATATCTCTTTGGTCACTTGGGGTCAGCTGGCCCAGCTGTGTCCTGTCCCAACTTTTCTGCACCCCCAGACCTACTTGTTGGTGGAAAGATTTGAGAGGCAGAAAAGGTCTTGACTCTGTCTAAGCACTGCTCAGCGATAATGAAAACATCCCTGTGTTATCAACACCGGTTCCAGCATAAATCCAGAACATAGCCCCATCCCAGCTACTGTGAAGAAAATTAATCCTTCCCCAGCCAAAACCAGCACATCCTTATACATACAGTTAAGTAACTGATAAAACAATTTGCCTCTCTCTCTTCATCTGATAGAGAGTTTTGTTTCTTAATCAGTGCGGTATTTTCACATTTGTTCAAGCTCTCTCTGTTGGAGGTAATTTGGATAGTGAGGTTTCACATAAATTACTGCTGATCTTGATGATAATACTCTTTTCTGGTTTTGGTTTGGTTTGGTTTGGGTTTTTTGGTTTTGTTTGTGTGTATGTTGTTTGTTGTTTTTTTTTTTTTTTCCCAGTAACCACTCCTGATAAATGTTTGGGACATTTCCACATTGCTGATCATGTTATCTGTGGTGTTATTAATCACCATTAGCTGGTGTGCCATTAGGTGCTTTTGCTAACTGTATTCTCATTTATCAGTTCTCACTAACCTGTTAAGTGCTAGCTGTCACCATAGTAGTTTACACAATCCCCGTGTATACATGTTGCTCACTGTGATTTGTTCTAATTTTTAAACTCAGATAAAAGTAACACTGGACTCTTGATGTGATCTTCTGGTCACTCCCAACCCAACCCAAAGGAAAAAAAGGAAAAAAAAAAGAAAAAAAAGAAAAATCAAAACTCTCCCAGAAAGTCCAATATTTCAGAATCTTCAGTGCTGCAAGTTGTGGTGATTCCCTTACCGTTCGAAGGTTGGGCACAATTGTCGCCCATACCGGGAGCAAAATAACTTCAATAAAGATAATTTTCTTAGGTTAACAAAATACGGTTTTTAACAGAAACCTGTCTAAGGCATTACAAAGTTACAGGCGATTAACCTTATCTATTTCATTATAGTCAGTGTCCCAGGTTTTCACTAGAAGCAAAATGACTTTAACATAGTGGGATGTTATCTCAGTCTTGATCTGTAATAGCAAAACCCTAGGTTTATACTACTTCATATATTTTCATCTGCAAGTGGAATAAATTTTAAAGTAAAAGCATGTGATTGGAACATGCAGTATAGGTAAATTAATATATAATTAGTTTGCCAGATGTATTGGGCACAGGTGACAAAGTGTTGCCAGTTCAGTGCTGCAGGTGTGGCCTTCGTGGGTGTCAGGAATATGGGGCCCGGCTATTCTTAGCTGTGTCCACTGACAGGAATAGGGGCAATAGCCATAAACTGGAAAACAGAGTGTTCAACCTGAACATGAGAAAACATTTTTTCACTGTGAGGGTGACAGAGCACTGGAACAGGCTGCCCAGAGAGGTGGTGGAGTCTCCTTCCCTGGAGACTTTCAAAAGCCGCCTGGACTTGTTCCTGTGTGATCTACTCCAGGTGATCCTGCTCTGGCAGGGAGGATGGTCTTGATGATCTCTAGAGTTTCCTTCCAACACCTCCCACTCCGGGAACATGTGACCATGGAGGGCCCAGACCAGAAGAGATTCATTTTTCCTGAAGAACTGCAGTCTGTGAGAAGGACTCACAGAGGAGTCAGGGGAAAGTGTGAGGAAGAAGAAGCGGCAGAGACAAACTTATGGACTAATCAGAACACCGCATTCCCCATGACACCTGCACTAGTCAGAGATAAGGAGGTAGAGGACTGTGTAATGGAAGAATGATATTGAACCTGGGTAAAAGGAAGGTGAGGGAGAGGCGATGAGATGAGATGTTTTAGATGGTGTCTTTGTTTCTTTCTATCCAAACCTATTTTATTTGGCAAAAAAATATAGTGATTCTTAAAGAATAGATAAAACTGAATGAAACTTCAATTTTTGTAATGGAATGACCAAGTATAGCATTTAATAACCATCTAAAACTCCAATATCTTGTTGGATCATTACTTCAGAATGTGTTCATAGATGAAGAGTCAAAGAGAGGAGTTTAAACTGTTTCAAAACTATATTGTTTTCCCTAAGTAATTTATATTCATCAGGGCCAGGTATTTAAACAGTAAGGAAACTAATGAAGCACTGGTGACTGAACACCTATTGGTATGTTTCTTACTATTTTTCTCCTTAAATCTTAATGAGGTGTAATTACAGTTTCGTGCATTTTTTTCTGGAACATGCATTATTCTAACAGAGAGTAGTGACAAGTAGCTGTGTCTGACTTCATGAGCAGCAAACTTACTGCAAATATGCAAATGAGGAACAACAAAGAAGAGCCTGGAGACATTAACATCTGTGTGAATGAAGCAACCATTTCACAACTCAGTGGACCTTAAACAAAGCAGACACTGAAATCTGTTCAGTACATGGGGTGGATTTTTAAATATGTTCAATTACTGCTTGTCGCACAGCTGTCACTAGAGCACAGCTTCAGTCACACTAGGGATTCTGCTTTGACATTACCAGCATATAAAAATGGTGTTCATGATAAATAGTTTTCCAGTCTAGTCAAGTAAGCATTTTTCACCCATGTCTATGAGTGAGAGATCCACTAATACTTCCATATCTATGGCAATTTAGATGAGTAGAGATGGAGAGATATCTGCTGGGAATAAAATACTTATTTTACCATCAACCTAGGAACTACCTGGCTAACTATCTCATTTCTGTGTAATATTTAAGAAAAAACATTGCTATTGAGGAGAATATAAATTTTGTATGAAAGATAATTTATTTATTTATGAGGAAGGGAAGCATAAAGCCACTCTTCTACTCTCTGGAAAAGTTGATTTCTGTAGTAAACCTTTTACACAGAGTGAAACAGAGAATGTTTAATGTCTTAGAATATTTTCCTTTAAAATAATTAGAAACACATGCTACATTCTTGTTGGAGGAGGAGTTTGAAGATTGTGTTCAATAATATTTCCAAATAATTATAACCTTTACATAGTACTCAGCTGCATTAATTCTACTAATACTATATGTAATACTTATTATTACTGCTACTATTAAAAATAATGGTATTCATCTCAGGGAATTATATGAGTGTTATTTTATGTATGAAAGACATAAATAATATTTGTAAATATGATTTGCTAGAATATTTCCAGTGTTGTGTCATTTAATTAGAATAACTGAGAGGCAAACATTATTTTTAGTAATACTTTGGTAACCCTTATGGTCACCAAATTTTCTCCTTTAAGAACCATTCTTAGATATTGGACAAGCAGTTTGATAATGTATTAATATTTCCTGGTTTAGACCAGCTAAATCCAGGAATAATCTGTTTATGTTTCTCTCTGACTTTTTTTACTCACTCTTCTACTGACTAACTCCTAAATATCTAATATCTCCATCCACAAAGTACTTCAGTGTCACAGCATTGTAGCGCCTGTCACTTAAACATCCAATATTAAAACCAGACTTGACTAAAATTTGTACAATGAGAATATGACACAGGGAAAGAAAAGAGTTGGGCACCTCATACAGAATCAGAGAAGCTATCACACCAAGGGAAGAGATGCTTAGGGAAACAGAGAGAGTTCCCAGCTGTAGAACCACTGCTTTGAGGACTGACACAAAATGTCTCTCTGATGGGGCCCCATTTATACCACAGTTGAATCTGATCTGCAGCCATATAGGGTCAAGTAAGTCATATATATGGTCAAATAGCCAATATATATAATAGCCATATACGGAGCTATCACACCAAGGGAAGAGATGCTTAGGGAAACAGAGAGAGTTCCCAGCTGTAGAACCACTGCTTTGAGGACTGACACAAAATGTCTCTCTGATGGGGCCCCATTTATACCACAGTTGAATCTGATCTGCAGCCATATAGGGTCAAGTAAGTCATATATATGGTCAAATAGCCAATATATATAATAGCCATATACGGTCAAGTGTGAACCACAGATGTCTGAACACCACCAAGTGGGTGGGACAAGATCTGTGGGAGTAAGTTTTGTGGGCTCTTGTGAGGTCATTGTCGAGGCAGATGTGTGTGCCACATAATCCACCCCGTGATCACAGTCACCTCTTAATTAGTTTCCTTGGAGTGGTGGTACACTCACATCTTGCCTCCAAAGTTAAAAGGGAGCACAGTCTTGGTGAGTCTTAATGCTCACTGTGGATCACAATTTTTCAAGTGTTGTGGTTGTACTGAAATGTTGGTTGCACAAAAATATTTCAAGGCAATATACTCCACAACTGACACATATCCTACTATCACACACTTAATAAAACTTATCATAATACAAAATACAAATTACAACAATCATAACTACAACCATTATGAAAGATTGATTGAGGCTGGTTAACCATCATAAAGCCCCAAAATTTCAAAAGCTTTAACCAAACAGTTAATTCCCAGTCCAGCAACAAGCTCCTCTGAATCTTTAGCCACGTACTCCATCTTGTTGATTTGGTCTTGAAAAGGCATTGATACTTTTGAGATGTGGACACAACACTCTTCCATTGACACGTTCAGGACTCCACTCCTTTCTCCTTCAACAGCATCAAGTCAAATATGTCTCAGTTTTGGATGGTCATTTTACTAGTATGTTGTAATTGATTTTTAAGAGCTTCAGACTATCAGATGTAGCATTGGCTAAGGCTGCTAGTTGTAGGTCTAGTTCCAAAATGCCTTGTCTGTTTCATACTGGGGCAGTTCCTATTCCAAATGATGATTCCACCCACCAATTTTTGTTGGTGCTTTCTGCCATCCCTCCTCTAAGTGTCTTCATTGGGGCCCCATTTGGTCTTTGATCTCACCATTTGTGTGACATGTATCCTTCACAATAAATGAGGCAGAGGGAGACCACTGCTAATGTACAAGCTGGTCCAGAGATGGTTGAATATAAACAGGAATATAGGTGGCCATCGGAGGTTGCCCATACTAGGTGCATGGATGATATTTGACATGAGCCTGGTATAGTAGTAAGAGGAGGACAGTAGTTTTTCTTACTACAATCTAAGACAGATGATCGCAAAGAACTGGTATCACTATACAGCCAGCTCTCCAATAGAGCTTCCATAACAGGAAGGTATAACCAAAGCCATGGCATTTTGTCTATGTCTTTACGCCCAATTTCTGTTTGCCTGTTCCAGAAAGGAGATTTCCTTGCTGAGGATATTTTATTCCTTTCCCCATCCTAGCTAAGTGCATATCTAGCTCACATACAGTTGAGTAAGTGATTGAATGAGTTCCAGTTACATGCAGTGGGACATTCATTGTTACCCTTTTCAAGGTGTTTAACACACCATGAGACATTCAATGGTTGTGCATTGTAGGGGATGATCATCAGAGTTCCAATGACCATTATGTTTGTTTTCTCCCCCCTGAATATTAGAGCATGATGTAGAACCATTGTAACTCCACCTTGTGGCCCTACTAGTGGGTTGGAGGACATAACTACAGTTTTCATCCCATATTCAGCACACACTTATTGCACCCGATGACCAGCTACAAGCAATATAAAAATAGCCTCTCTCTTCAGACTTTTCGAAATGCCAGCTATAATTCCTATATTGTTCCCATGTGCTCTCAAGAGGGAGCATTATGTTACTCTCTCACACAAAAATCAGTAAGAGGTCTTTTGCTGACTTGGAGGTAGGTAGACAAACCATTTGGAGGTTAGATTCATAGTTGAGGCAAATTCTATCACCATTTTTGCTTCCATCTTGTCATCCAGGTCTTGGCTGCCCACATCAACCACTATTACCATGGGCAGTAGGAGTAGCAGGACAATCATCATCTTCATTGAAGAAAAAAACCACAAATTTGAGCCTCAGTCCTTTGAAACCGGGCCTCAGATTTGAAGTTGGGAATTATCCACCAGGCACTGATATGATGAGTCTTTCCAAACTTGTCTAGGGATTCCTAAGCACGTAAACCTCTGGCCTGCAGGTCCATTCTTTTGGTGGCATCTTTTGCCTGCTTTGATGTTCAAGGCTGCCACGGATACTATTCAGTTTTTTGTTCTTCATTTGCATCCTGACATTAGGTGATGGTGGTGTCTTCCTCTAAGGCCAAGGTAGAAGCCTCTCATCCTTGGCTGTTACGTTCTTTTCCCCTGTGATAAGATAAAACCTGCTTAAGAGACAGTGTTAACACAGTTCTTATCTCCTCTTGTGAGCGTAATTTTATGACTAGTATACATTTCTCAATAACTGATTATGTTAGGTCACAGCATTTGTATTTCTTGATCAGTTTGCAAGTAATGGTAAGTTAATGGTTAATGTGCTATGTAGTTTTTTTAAATAGACTATAGTCATTAGGAAAGTACAGCAAAGAGAACAAACTGAATGATTTATGAAGTATGTTCTTTTAATCTTATTTAATTACAAGCAGAAAATTGCATGCTGCAAACGTATACAGAGATGTGCAAAGAAATATGGGATACAGACTTATATGAAAATATTTGATTCTTTATTTTACATAAGAAGAAAAATTTTATCTTAACTTACACATTACTAAAGGTTATGGATAAAATAATGTAATATTTATGTATTTATGTATTTGTTACTAAAACAAATTTGTTACTAAAACTGTTTGTTGGAGAATCAGGAAAGGGTCCACCTTTCTAAGACTAAGATTATTTAATCTAATTTTGCAAATTGTTAACATGATGTTGTTCTGTATTACATTTGTAAATATTGTCCATTTAGTGAATCAGGATGCAATCATCATGCACAAAACAAATGAGGACTACAGTAATCTGTAGACAGATGTTTAACATTATAAAATGTTCCAATTTTTCCTTCTAAACAATGTGTGTATTCAGTAGCAATCAATAAACTTCTGATATGATTTATGGATGTTATGTCTGTAAGCATTTTTTTTAGAGAACTGTTAATTCAATCTGTAGTCTTTGAAGTGAATTATGATTTTATTTGTGAGAGCATAAAAAAATATTTTCCGTTTCTACCTCACAGTAGCTACTAATGTCTACTTCTTTTTTCTTCAAGGAATTAGCAGCCTTCATGGTTGTTATTTTAATCCTGTAGTTCTAATAGCATTAACGTTGCCATCTAGGTGGCATAGCACAAGGTTTGATTCTGGTTCAATGCAGCTGTTGCACTTGAGTATACTGCCAGGATTTTATACATAATTAAGATCAATATATGAGTGTATGCCACATTCTAAAAACATACAGGAAGGATACTTGCTAGAATATTGACGCAAGCAAGAGTGATATACACACAAGAAAAAAGCACACAAACAAATCCTGCCACACACATAATTTCTCTCAAATTGGAAACAAAGCATTGGAGAAATATTTCAAAACCCTAGGTTGTGTCATCCCATCAGCTTTTGAAGAAAGCTCCCTATTGAGAATTCTAATTAAAAATTGATAAAATTATATATAGTACCTTTCAAAGCTAATCACAAAGATTCAAAGTTTTAAATAACTTTGCAAATAAGTACCACTCTCAGGGACCTGAGAGACCTAATAAATCCTGATCAACCTCTCCTGAAGCTTCCAACCACACCTATGAGTTCAGAGGCTTCATTTCATCTGTATTTAGCACCATCAGTCCCTTCGTGAGCTATGCTGGGGAAGTGTCAGTCTCCACCTCAGCCACAGACATACTGCTGTCTGACCACAGACCTCTTTCATCTGGACCCCAACCCATGGATTCTCCAGTCCCGATGTTCCCTTGAGTAAAGTTAGGTCTTCTTGAGCCCTGAATTGAGGGCCATAGAGCCATAGTCTCTGGCCTTGAGAATACAAATGCTCTTAAGTGACCAGCCTTTCCTTGGACTCTGATCTTCCTAGAGTGCTGACCCTTCTCTCAACTCCAGGTTCTGAATCCAATACCCCTTTTACACTCAGGTCCCTGGGGCTTCTCAGTGGTGGTCTCAAATCCTCTGTGCCATAGCCCTTTCCTTGAGTGTTTTTGCTTCTACTTTGCTCTCTGAAACAGTCCTCTGACACACCCATCCTGCTCACAACCCAGGACCCTGTTTCAGCCCCCCACCATGGCCATCAGTAACATTACAGCAGGGCCAGTCTCCACCTCCTCACAGCCATGCCTTAACCAGTCATGGCCTTGACAATGAATACCACCTGTGGGCCCACACCCTGCCCAATCCCAGCCTCAGCCCATCCCCATCCCCAGAGAGGTGCCCACTGCCTGGAACTGGGGTTGCCCCTGGTGTCCCCTGGGACAATTCCATGGGGAGTTCCCACAACATACAGCCCCTGGCCGACAAGAGGCAGCCAGCCTTATGGTGCCCTGACAGACAAAAGTCAAAGGATCCATACATACAAAGTCAAGAAAGACAGAACATGTTAATTAATAAAATAATGTATTCATAATTGCAAATCTTAAAGCTGTATGGAGGTTAATCACATTATGTAGGGGTTAACACAAAAGATTTTGACTTCTTGTGAATCTGAACAGCATATATGATGAAATAATGAGTTGAAACAATTATTTTTGTATTTCTGCTTGATCAAAATGCACCCCATTGTTTTATTAAATACAGACTACATGCTGATAGCAATCTGACAATACCTAATTTGATGATTGATACAGTCTGACATACTCCTACAGGTATGTCCTTATTTTAGATTTATTTTTCCATTGGTTGGTTGTGGGATGTTTTTTTGCTTGTTCATTTTCATACCATCCTTAAGGCCTGAAAGAAGTTTTTAGATACACACAGATGCACACATACAGAGGAAACCAGAGCCTCTACCTTCAAGTTCTTACAATTTATAAAACATACTGAATGCAGTGAGAGAAAAAACCCAGTGCATCAACCTGAAAACATTTGAGATTCTATCACTCCCTGGATTATTCATGTCTGTCAGAAATAAAAATAGTAATTTCTATTGCTTAATTTGTACCAAATTATTTTTATTTTCATGTATGCAATTGTTAGTTGAATTAGTTGACTTTAATATTGACTGCTTCCCTGGATATCCTTTAAACTTCACAATGAATTGTAGTAAATTTGCCACCTGTCCCAGTCATGATTAAAATAACTCTTTCAGAAATGCTAAAATCAAGGAGAATTATACCCAGTAACCCTTATTTTAAATAAAAATATCTGAAGATTTGAGGTGAATAAAGGTATTTTTAAGACACACAAATACCACAGTAATGCTAATGCAGCAGTAAATTATTGACAAAAAATTGCCGAAATGCCCCCAGACAGAGGGTTATATGTCACACTCAGTACATTTCAAGTATAGTAAATTTTTATATTGTTTCTTTAGCATGAGGGATTCTTGTCCACCCATATTTATAGTGTGTGAAATCACTGGCAGATATATCAAGAGCCTTAAGATAATTTGAAGATACTGAATTTAACAACTTACAGGTTTTTTAATGGCAGTTGCAAAATAAACTATTCCGATCTCAGTGTTATTTGAGCAGCTATTGCTGTCTTAGCTATTGCTGATACCTTACCTTAACAGTGTACTTGAAAGAAAAATGTAACTCAGATTAAGAATTTTCCAGCAGTATCACTGCCAAGCCAGACACAGGCAATTATTAAAAGCAATCAGAAATCTTCACTAAAAGCTGCCTAACTGCCAAAAATATTCAGAACTCTGAATGTGATATTTGTTTCCTTTTTAACCACAAATACTTTCTAAATAAATTCACATTCAAAGTTTAATGAAAAAAAGAAGCTGAGAAATTCAGAGTAATAAAAATGTGACGTCATTAAATTGAGATAAGTTAAAATTTGTATTGACATTCTACTTAAAAATTCGAAGTAATGATATCTGAAAAATGCTTCTAATCAAAACTCTCATTGAAAAGAAGTACAAAGTAACTGAAGTTAATCTCTACAACGTTAATTTAAGGTCCTTTCCAACCCAAACCATTCTATGATTCTATGAATTTTCAAGTCTGCATCCTCAACATAACTAAAATATTCCATTCTTCCTCTTAATATTTTTAAACAATTGTCTCTAGAAAAGACAATATCAAATATTCTACAACAGAGATTTTGAGTGGCAATTTGGAAATAAATAAAACTAAAACACATAAGCATATATACAGTGTCAGTGGAACACAATATTTTCACAGAATCATAGAATCGTTTGGGTTGGAAGGGACCTTAAAATCATCCAGTTCCAACCCCCCTGCCATGGGCAGGGACACCTTCCACTAGACCAGGTTGCTCAAAACCACATCCAGCTTGGCTTTCAAGACATCCAAGGATGGGCATCCACAACTTCTCTGGACAACATGGTCCAGTGTCTCACCACCCTCTCCATCAAGAATTTCTTCCTAACATCCAGTCTAAATCTACCCAACTGCAATTAAAACTTGTTATACCTTGTCCTGTCACTACAGGACCTTGTAAACTACCTCCTCCAGCTTTCTTGTGTCTGGAGGTACAAGTACCTTCAGGTACTGGAAAGCTGCAATAAGATCTCCCCGGAGCCTTCTCTTCTCCAGGCTGAATAAGCCCATCTCTCTCAGACTTTCTTTGTAGGAGAGATGCTCCAAATCTCTGATCATCCAGCCCTCCTCTGGACTCACTGCAACTGGTCAGTATCATTCTTATGTTGGGAACCCCAGAGCTGGATGCAGTACTGCAGGTGGTGTATCACAAGAACAGAGCAGAGGGGGAGAATCGCCACCCTCAACTTGCTGGCCATGCTTCTCTGGATACAGCGCAGGATATAGTTGGTTTTGTGTTATTGTTGTAACATTCTTGGGGGTTTGTAGCTTTGGGGTTTTGTATAACATGAAATGTAAATGATGATAGAACTTCCTCTGTAATTGTGATTATTTGTGGTCATTATTTTTGAGTTATAGGAAACACTAAGCTAAATAAAACAATTTATTGTGTTCTTTTCTGAACAAATATCAAAAAGCTAATTGTTTTAACTGACTATGGAAACACTGTTCAAATTTCTAATTAAAAAAAAAAAAAATCAGCCTTTCTAACCTTATGAACCCATTTTCCCATAAGTATTGTATAACTTATCACTGTCTTATTTCTCAAACTGAAATTTCAATACGAAAATTATTAAAAACAACTGTTAGTCGGTTGATTCCTTTAAAAATATACATTAAATATATTCAATACTCTGAGTTACAATTGGTTTTAACATTCTGAAATTTTTTTCTGAAATCAGCTCCAATTTTGCACCTGAATCATATAAGCATCATTCCTCTTTATTCTCCAGAAATAAAGTAAAAATTAAAAGGTCTTAAGAATTTCAATTAATGAAACAGGTATGTAGTTTAGAAATGTTATCTGTGTAGAAATAATAATTATTTGATAATGATCAAGATAAGAATTTTATTCTATAGATGATAGAAAACACAGCTTTCCAATGTAAACTTCATAAATTTCCAACTACTCCAGTTCTGCCGAAACCATAAAAATCAAGTACTCTTCCTGATACTCTGTGCGTACCAGAGGGTTTCACAAAAAAACAGCCTTTATATATCATTGAAATAGTTGTCTTAGATGTCTAAGTATAGCAACATTATCATAGTTAAAACAAAAATAAAATGAGGTAATATGCTTGCTACATTATACCTCTAATTAGCTGATATTAGACCTTCAATACCTAGAATATGGTAAAAAGTCTTTAGAAACTGTCTGACAGATGCTGTGCTAAAAGATTGAATTACTATTGAAAGAAGAATGAGATGATAACAGATTAGATTATCAGTCTTGCTTACCTTCAGTACTCCATTTCAGACAACTTTTAAATGTCTGAATAAGCCATGATACCCAAAGATTAAGGTTTTAAGTATTGTGAGAAGAGCTTACTGGAGTGAATATTACTCATGAAAATTAAATTACTAGGAAAAGAAATATTTTGTTAAGCAAGAAAGGATTTACTCATGGGATATTGACCTATCTGTGTATTAACCTTTTCATTGTCTTGTTCTTTTCCCTCATTGCTTCACCCTAGATTAAGAACATGGAAAAAAAAGTTGTCATGTGCCTTGCATCCTTAAATTAATCTAATATTTATGTCTGTTTCCGTTCTGCATTATATTCCTATTCACAGAATTTCATTATCTTTTCAATTATCAAAAAATGTTTATCATATGAGTTCCAAATAAACAATGATTTAAACTATATTTGTTTGTGTAAGACTAAATAAAAGATTTATTTATGCTTTTACTCTAAAATATTTGCAAAAATCACTTCTATGTTAATAATGAAGTGCTTGCAAAGTGCAAAAATAGTGTTTCGTAAATTATATGGAAAACTCAAGAAGGGATTTAGAAGAGATATTTTGTTTTCTTTTTTTTTTAATATGATTTCCTTCTCAGTTTTCAAACAAAACTTATTTTAGCACAGTAGTGACAGCTGCAGAGGGATCCACTTAGTAATCCACATTTATAGCATATATGAGTATTGACATCAGTGTTATGTCAGTACTGAGAATAAAATGTTTTCTTATTTTAAACTGAAGGGATTTATTCCTACCTGGTCTTTGTTTGTGCTTCATCTTTACATCAAAATACACAGTGCAAGCACCTCCTGTCTTCAGAGCATAGCTTGCTGATATGTTAAAGAAAATGGCAGCTCTGATACTTACAGAAATTTTCTTCTCTTTATTTCTCCATGTTCTGGTGCAGCATGGAGAGCAGGAACAGCAGGCAAGGTGGAATAGGGAAAAATCTTATAAAGAGATACAGTAGGTGACACATTTTATCTCTTGTTCTGACATTTTGGAAAGGTAGTATTCTTTAAGAAGTGTGAATAACTCTCTCCCATACTGTGTTAATGAGCCTCCACCTCAACCCTTAATCTCTGCTGCACCTAACAAAGGCACCTGTTAGTTCATTCCACAGTCTCTGCTATACTTAAATAACTAAAGGCTTCTGTACAGAAGTGGAGTCTTACTGCTACAACATTTTTATTTTCTGTCAAACTGTAAGGATGACTGAATGTTATCCTTGTGTTTTGTGCTATAATGTAATAAATGACACAATTATTTTTTCCATCCATGACTCAACAATGTTGCTGGCAAATTACTGTTTAGCTTGTGGTTTGTCATAGATTTAACTGGTAGCTACTTCTTGCCTAAAATTGCTGATGTATGCTGTTTGCAGCATTGTGTTCCTATTACCCAAACCTTCTGGGAAAGTAGCAAAGGGTTTACACAGAGGCAAAATTGTTCTCATATTTATTATGGTCCTTTAATTTGTATTTCTTTTATTTAAAATGATGTAGAAAAATGTATGTTGCTAACATAAAATAATCCTGGGTATCTGTGGATAGAGTGTGAGACACTGGCAACAGTAATCCTAACTGGACAAAATCCAATTTCCATGCATCTTCAATCGTAGACACACTGCAAGCTGATTGCTGTATCAGAAGGTTAAATCATAGGTAGCTATTATCAACTCATGTTCCATACAACAACCTGTTGCGACTCCTATGGATGTTGGCAGCTTACCTGAAAAGAGTTGTAAGCACAATTGTCAGATCACCAGCTTGTGTTCTACTGTCAGCTCCTGCAGTAATCAAAAAAACCTCAGGTGATACCAAATATACCCTTCTTTAACAGAATGAGGAAAAGCAGGGAGAGGAGACAGACATAACAGGTGTATTGGAAAAAATAAAACCCAGAGTGTGCACACATCCCCTTTTTCATACGCACACTTACTTAAATCAGAAAGTAAGACAGTAGGAGAGAGACAATAGGAAGAAGAGGAAAAAAGATAGAACCAAACAAGACCAAGACACAACAGAGAAGATAAAGAAAATACACCTGAAAGTAAAGAAGTCAGGCATTTTAGAGACTGTCGATGACACAGAGTCCACTTTCACTTTCCTGACATAACACTTCCGATGTTTTGCTAAGAGAGCATGCTGTGAGATCACTAATTTGGAAATGGACATAATCAGCTAGATAAAAGAAATAACTAAATTTACTGCCTTAAGAGCTTCTAAACACTGGAAGGTTGACCTGAATCAGGCTTTTAGGCATTCCCTCTATCTTACTAGGAAGAGGATTCCTAAACTCACTAATAAAAAATTGCTAGTAGATTGGTAACAATTCAAAAATACAAGTACATAGAATTCCATATTCTCAAACTGGGGAAAAAGGAGAGGAGAGGAGAGGAGAGGAGAGGAGAG
>NW_010267369.1:55123-75627 GCF_000690775.1 Eurypyga helias
GGAGGAGAAGTAGAGGAGAGGAGAGGAGACTCTTCAGATTCTTTTAAGCTGTTTGAGTAAATTTTTCGCTGCTACGTCTGGCTAGAACTGAACACTGGCCCCTTCTTTTGGTATTGATTTCCTGTGGTAATGAAAAAACACCACAAGCAATAATTTTTTTTAAATTCTTTAAATATTCATATTTAGTTCAAAATTTTTGTTTGTTGTTCAGCTTTGAGGAAGTTAGAAAAAATATTCTGATATATCATAAAATCTTTTAGGATAGACCTTTAAGATCATCAAGTCCAACCTTAAACCTAACACTGTTAATAGTGTCATTGAAACATGTCTCTAAGCACCACATCAAGTCCTCTGTTAAATACCTCAAGGGATGGTGACTCAACCACCTGCCTGGGCAGCCTGTTCCAATGCCTGATAACACTTTCAGTGAATAATTTTTTTCTTTTCTAATATCTAAACCTTCCCTGATGCAACTTGAGGTCTTGTCGTATCACTTGTCACTTGAGAGGAGACCAACATCCAGCTCTCTGCAGTCTCCTTTCAGGTAGTTGCAGAAAGTGATGGGGTCTCCCTTGAGATTCCTTTTCTCCAGACTAAACTACTCCAGTTCCCTCAGCTGCTCTTCACAGGCTTTGTTCTCTAGCCACTTCGCCAGCCATTCTCTGGTTGTGCATCAACATGTTTGTCGTATCACTTGTCACTTGAGAGGAGACCAACATCCAGCTCTCTGCAGTCTCCTTTCAGGTAGTTGCAGAAAGTGATGGGGTCTCCCTTGAGATTCCTTTTCTCCAGACTAAACTACTCCAGTTCCCTCAGCTGCTCTTCACAGGCTTTGTTCTCTAGCCACTTCGCCAGCCATTCTCTGGTTGTGCATCAACATGTCAATGTCTTTTTTGTAGTGAGGGGCCCAAAACTGAACAAAGTATTCAAAATGTGGCTTCACCAGTGCTGAGTACAGGGTGACAGTCACTTCCCTAGTCCTGATGGCCACACTATTTCTGATGCAGGCCAGGATGCTGTTTGCCTTTATGGTGACCTGGGCACACTGCTGGTTCCTATTCAGATGGTTGTCAGCCAACATCCCCAGGTTTTTTTCTGCCAGGCATCTTTCCAGCCACTCTTCTCCAAGCCTGTAACATTACATGTGGTTGCTGTGACCCAGTTGCAGGACCTGGCACTTGGCCTTGTTGAAACTCATACTGTTGGCTTCAGCCCATTGATCCAGCCTGTCCAGATCCCTCTGTGGAGCCTTCCTACCCTCAAGCAGATTAACACTCCTACCCAGATTGGTTTGGTCTGCTAACTTATTGAGGGTGTACTCAATCCCCTTGTCCCTATAATTTATAAAGATATTAAACAGAACTGGCCATCATTTAACATATTTTTATATAATGTTTTGTCTGTCCTATTGTTCTAATCCATATTTTAAGGGTAAAACCCAAACCATAAATGTTTGCCGGGAGAGTCCTCTGCTTTTTGGTCATGGGATGATCCTTATTTTTGAATGTCTTTTAATTCTGAATTGTCAGATATATCACAAATATTTTAAACATGTAACCACATTGAAATAAACTCACCATAGTATTCTTTGTGTGATTCACTTCTACATCCCATATATATCCCAGTATCTTGTGAGAGATATTTCGCCATATTTGTACAAAGGACAGTGGTTTCTCCTGTGTTGTCAGTGTTAACCCCAAGCTTATTTTCGTGTCTAGTACTGTTAATTGAAATTCTTGTAGATTATATGAATAATTTCAGTTCTCATCCAGTGTGCTTTTCTTCATTTTTATTGATACTAAAATTCATTATTCATCCTCTTCTCTTTTTTACTGCTGCTTTAAATATTACAAGTTTCTCACAGCTATAACAGATCTTAAGTAACTAAATTTTGTGTCTTCTGTAAAGCTTGCTGACTACTCTCCTATCTTTCAGACTCTTAAAAAATTATATCATAAAGAAAAGACATAACATTGAATCTCTATATCACTTGCTTTTACCTTTTTACAGAGGTGAAAATGGATGGTTCATAACCCATCATTATTTTTGGAATATGAAGCACTTTACCCCATAATACTCTTCCTGATGCTTGAGACAATGCTTTCATGAAAACAAGAAGATGTCCAAACTTAGAAAAATACTCAAGACCTAGCATTTTCTATTTTCATGTTTTTTTCATTCATGTTACTTCATAACATGTTATGACATACTAGTAAATGTGTTTACTGAAAATCGTGTTTAACAAATACAATATTTTAACAAAATACAAGACAGACTATAAAGACTAACCATGATGTAATGTAAAATACATTGTTTAGAGTTTCAGTGCTTTACTACACTAGTGAAATTTTATACTTTCTTTTCTGTATGAAATTCAGTAGGAACTTGGAAATGTTACATCAACCAGGCAAGAAATCAGAATAAAATAGAAAAGGCCTATAATACTCTAAATAGGCTTTATAGTTACCAAGCCTGTACTGTATTGACATGGCATGAAAGGATTGTTATGTTTAGTGTGTTGGGGTTTTTTGTTTGTTTGTTTCTTAATAATAAGCTCACGTGGTTTAGCCTTATCTGACAATTAAGTACCAGGCAGTCACTAGCTCACCTACTAATGACCCCCTCCAACAAGAGAAGCTCATAAAAAGTTGAGATAAGAACTATTTAATTATATAAATGAAACTTACAGTGATACTAAAAAAATTACTACAAATAAGTAATTAAAACAATAGAAAGCAGAACATATGATACAGTATCTCAACACCCATGGACCAACAGAGACAGATTCCAAAATAGCTAGAAAAATCAGAGTGGAGAGAAAAAAATAATCAACTCTGAGCAGAGGGCGGAGAGAAACACATCACCACCACCACTCCCAGCCTCAGAGCCTGAGAAGTGGAGAAAGAAAATTCCAACTCCCCCTCCAACCAGCCTAGCAAAAGAAGCTGTTTCTATGCTAAGAGCCCACCAAGATCTAA
Source organism: Eurypyga helias (assembly GCF_000690775.1). NCBI lineage: Eukaryota > Metazoa > Chordata > Aves > Eurypygiformes > Eurypygidae > Eurypyga > Eurypyga helias. The sequence continues at coordinate 58,102 of NW_010267369.1, forward strand.
CAAAAGCCTTTAACAACCCAGCTATTAGCTAGCCTCAAAAGGCTAAACAAATACCCACCCCAGGGCCATTTTGTGCCTTGCAAATTGCGCATGCACCTAGCCTGACCCCTGAGCCTGACATGTCATGGACTGAAAGAAGGTCCCCCAGTCACTGTGAGCAGACCAGCTCTCTGCAGGAGAGCAGCTCTTCTGATTTAAATAGAATTTGAGTAATTCCTTTTATGGATCAAAATGTTACATACCAGGTCAAAAAGTTACATGCCAGAATACACATGGATCATTAAATGTATATTACCACTGGTCAGTGATACTAACTTCTAGTAACTAACAATTGCTTGAAAAATGCAGTAAAGGTTTTTATTACATTTTACTTGATGAAAACATAAAAAAATGCAAACACAAAAAAATAAACCCCATAAAGAATAAGCAAATAAACAACTAGATCCAAAAGGGTAGAATCTAAGTGCTAAAAAACTTTCTGAACTCATGTTGTTTTACAGGATGCGAAGTATCAGTATGTGTTTTCCTAATGAACCTGAAAGTTCCTACACTAATATCCTGAGAGACAGAAGCCATGGCTCAGTCAGTAATGGAATTAATAACCCAGGTAATTTAACCTTTCATATTTAAGTTTCCTCATATGGAATAAAAGGAATACACATTTTTCTGTGAGCACATCATGAACTTGTTCATTTGTTTTACTCACTATAAAGTTTGGAGATATTACAGAGCATTTCTTGTTGTGAAATACTCTAGTCTGCGCATTTGCATTTTGGTGAACAATATTTACTTCAGAAAAAAAAAAAATCCAAGACATTTATTTTAATTATCAATAACTTATAAGTGAAACAAGGGTATCTGGAAATGATATAATACAAGTAGTCTAAAATTCCATCATTAATCCTACTTGTAAACATTGTCAATGCATTTTTATTCTGTTTGGTGAACACTGATTGACTGATTTCTTTTTTTTTAAGTTTTCGTATCTTGCTCTCTAGAAGTAGGGACAATTAAAATAGAAATTAAATAGTAACAACAAAAGTAAAATAGTGCAGATGAAAGTTTGCCAAGAATTTGTGTTAGTGCAAAACTGAACATCATGGAAAATGCTTGTATAAACACATTCTGAAGCATGGAGGTCAAAAATATAGGTTGTGAGCTGGATAATCTGGAGAATCTTACGGTGAAGGACATGTAATTGAAAATTTCCTGATTCACATTGTTAGATTAGAAAAGGAGCAAAGAGCCTGTGACAGACGGAGTTTGCATTGAGTCTGGGTCTGATGTCTATGAAACATCAGTATGACATACTATAATTTAAGAAATGCTATGTGAACAGCTATTTTTTTCATTCACTGGAAATTTGTAGTGATCTTCAACTCTAGCATACTAAATCATACCTCCAAGGAGCAGGGCCAACATGCATCTCAAGTTTTCTTCATCAATAAGACATGTAAGAGAAAAATTTCGCTGTTATTTAGGAAACTTTCAAACCAGAGAATAGTAGGGACATGATTCTTAGAAACGCATAGAATACAGATTTATATATATTCTCAATACATGTAAGCAGTAGTATTTTAATCATGTATTCTGTACATTTTTCCATTCAAGAAACATCTTTATAAGTTAAGTATATTTCACAGCTGCAAAATCCTAACTTTCCTGCAATATATTGTTGCTGAAGATACATACACCACTAATCAGCCATCGTAAAGATGAAAAGTATCAGTATTGAAGTCTAAGAGTTCCACTACTTGAATAGTGCTGCTTTGAATAATTTCATGGTTAACTCTTTGCAATGCTCGGTTTAGATTAGGAAACTTTTTCCTGTATGATAATACCTAGTGTAACTTGTTGATGTATTTTGTTTTTCCTAAACTTTCCTTTACAGCAATGTTGTGGATTTGAGTTGAAACTTTGTTAGGCAGCACATGAATTCATTTTAAAATTCCTCTCAACCATCATAGGGGTTAGGCTTACAAAATATATAAGCATTGTTACGAAGATAATAAATTATTTGTAATAGAGAAAAGAGGAAACAGTCTAGGAGGTTCCTGGGGTGTGTGGAAGATAACTTACTGACACAGCTGGTGAGTGAGCCAGCTAGGGAAGGCACCCTGCTGGACTTGTTATTTGTGAACAGAGAAGGACTTGTGAGTGATATGATGTTTCGAGGCTGTCTTGGGCATAACAATCACAAAATGATAGTTTTCAATTCTCAGAGAATTTAGGAGAGAAGTTAGCAGAACTATTACGTTGGTCTTCTGGAAGGCTGACTTTGGCCTGTTTAGGGGCCTGGTGGGTGGAGTCCCTTGAGAGGCAGTCCTGAAGGGCAAAGGAGAACACAAAGGTTGGGCATTTTTCAGGAACGAAATCTTAAGGAACTATCCCATGTGCCTGAAGAAAAGTCATTGGGGAAGAAGATCGGCCAGGCTGAACAGAGAGCTTTGGCTGGAATTCAGGGAAAAAAAGAGAGTTTAAGAGGTCTGGAAGAAGGGGCAGGCAACTCAGGAGCGTACAAGGATGTTGTGAGGTTTTGCAGTGAGAAAATTAGAAGAGCCAAAGTCCAGTTAGAACTTAATCTGACTACCGCCATAAAAGACAGTTAAAAATGTTTCTATAAATACAGTAACAATGAAAGAATAACTAAGGAGAATCTACATTCTTTATTGGATGTGTGGGGAATCATAGTTACAAAGGATGAGTAAAGGCTGAAGTACTTAATGACTTCTTTGCCTCAGTCTTTAATAACAAAGCCAGTTGTTCTCTGGGTACCCAGCCCTCTGTAATAGTAGACAGGGATGTGAAAAAGCATTAAATCCTCATAATCCAAGGAAATAGCCATTGACCTGCTACACCAGACACACACAAGTCTATGGGGCTGGGATCCACCCAAGAGTACTGACCAATCTGACAGACTTGCTCAACAAGCCATTTTTCATCATTTATCAGCAGTCCTGGCTGACTGGGGAAGTCCCAGTTGACTGGAATTTAACAAATGTGACACCCACGTACAAGCAGGGCCAGAAGGATTATCTGGGGAACTACAGGCCTCACAGTCTGACCTTGGTGTCAGGGAATGTTATGGAGATGATAATCTAGAGTGCCATCACAGGGCACCTACAAGACAGCCAGGTGATCAGGCCCAATCAGCATACCAATCTCAGTTTATGACAGCCAAATTCTTCTTGACTAAACTGATCTCCTTCTATGATAAGGTGACCAGTCCACTTTGATGAGGGAAGGGTGTCGATGTTGTTTCTCCTTGAGAAACTGGCTGCTCCAGACTTGCATGGGTGTACTCTTTGTTGGGTAAAAAACTGACTGGATAACTGAGACCAAAGACTTGTTATGAATGGAGTTAAATCTAATTGGTGGATGCTCACAAGTGGTGTTTCTAGGGCTCAATACTAAGGCCAGTTCTGTTTAGCATCTTTATCAATGATCTGGAAAAGAGGATTGAGTGCAACCTCAGTAAGTTTGCAGACAACACTAAGTAAGAGGCAAGTGTTGATCTGCTTGAGGGTAGGAAGGCTCCACAGAGGGATACGGCAGGCCGGATAGATGGGCCGAGACCAACTGTATGAGTCTTAACAAGACCAAATGCTAGGTTCACAACAACATTAGATAATGCTACAGGCTTGCGGAAGAGTGGATGGAATGTTGCCTGGCAGAAAAAGGCCTGGGGCAGTTGGTTGAAAGTCATCTGAATATGAACCAGCTGTCTGCCTTGGTGACCAAGAAGGCCAACAGCATCATGACTTGTATCAGAAATAGTGTCACCAGCAGGACTAGGGAAGTGATAGCCACCTTGTACTTTGCACAAATGGGGCCACACCTCAAATATGGTGTTCAGTCATGGACCCCTTTCTACAAGAAGGACATTGAGGTGCTGGAGCATGTGTGAAGAACAAGAAAGCTGGTGAAGTCCTGTGAGGAGTGGCTGAGGGAACCAGGGTTGTTTAGCCTGCAGAAAAGGAGGTTGAGGGGAGACTTTATTGCTCTCTACAATTACTTGAAAGGAAGTTGTAGTGAGGTGGGTGTCCATCTCTTCTATCAATTGACAAGTGATAGGACAAGAGGAAATAGTCTAAAGTTGCACCAGGGGAGGTTTAGATTAGAAAAATCTTCCCTGAAAGGCTTGTCAGGCACTGGAACAGGCTGCCCAGGGGAGTGATTGAGTCACTATCCCTGAAGGAATTTCAAAGAAGTGTAGATGTGGTGCTTAGGGACATGGATTAGTGGTGGATTTGGCAGTGCTAGGTTATTGGTCAGACTAGGCCTTTTCCAATCTAAATGTTTCTGTGAAAGTTACATGTACACATACACACTGTAAGTACATACAGATGTGTGTGTTTATATCAGAAACACAGACAAAAGGCAAAAGAAAGGAACAAAGGAAACTGCAGTTATTAGACAAGAGAAATTAAAAGCACTGATCTCATGAAAGTGTTTATCTCTACCAGTCATGATTACTGAGGCGTAAGGAAAATATTTAATATTAAATATAATCCTAATCAAATATTTCTCTATTTTAATTTTCCTGTATCATTTTAAGAATGCATGTTCTTTTATCTCTAAATTTAAATGAATGCAAAGCATACAACCCAATATCATTCTTAAAATGCCTATATTCAGCTGTTAAGAAATGCCCTGCTCCCAACACACTTTGTCACAAAACTGAAGGGTTTCATTTAAGCTATACAACTTCTCAAGTTAGCCCCATTGGGTGCTGCAGAAAAATGTCTTGCAGATCTGTGATGGTGTGCACATATGAAGGTGTTCCACTGAGGATATACTTTCTGATGGAGCACATGAACACTTTCTATTCCTGAGCACAAATATGACATGGAAATAATAATTATACTTGTAGCACCTAAGTAAATGAGTAAGGTGAAAACTTGTATTTAAAAATTACCATTAATTTAAATCTATATCTTTCTTGAAAATATATTATTTTTTTAATACGGGGAAAAGAAAAAAAATATCAGGCAGAGCAGAAGTAACAAAAACCAGTCTTTTCCAATGCTTTCTATGCAGGTATAAAAACGTTAATTCTAATTGCTAAATAATGCAATGACTACAACTATTACATTCCTTAGATATTTATGCCAGCAATTTCATAGATGAAACCAGAAGTTGGATGAAAAAGCACAAGGAAGGTACAAAGACAAATTCTTACTCTCTTCTAAAATAGATGAGGAATGGAAATTAAAATAGTGCTAAGGAATATTTAAAAAATATATTTTATTTCAGTTTATCATGCATAGAGTTTAAAAGTGTCCTGCAGTACTGATAAACTCTTTTTATCTTTTTTTTTTTCTTCACTAATGACAGTAAGTATTCAGTGTAGGTGTATATTCTTAACCAGTTTCTGCATTGTTGCACAATTGGATCACTATTAATTAATTTAAAAAAAATTCAGGATACCAACATCAAATTGATTTTATTTTTTTCAGAGATAATACCTACCACTACCAATAAAGATACACACAGTATTTAAATTTCCATTAGGAGCATTTTTTCCATTTTCCCCAAGAATGTATTATAAACGGTGGCAAAGTCTTTAGCCTACATGCCACATGCAGTGCTTCTAATAGAAAGACTAGAAAACATCAAAATGAATGCAAAGATTTGAAGGTTATTCCAGTCAGTTCCAGCTTTGGAAATTACAATGGCAGATGCTTTGCCTATAATCACTGGCATAATTGAAACCCAGACTAGTACTTATTTTATTTCATTAAATGTAGCTCTTCCAGGCAATACGATACATGATATTTTTCCTATCTAAGTATACATATGAAAAGCACTTTCCAAGGTAGTAACTATATATTTAATTCAAGAATTACATAAATAACAAGAGGCTCCTTGGGTACCTGTGTTTTCTGTGTTTTTTCTCCGAACAGCTGCCTGTTCCAGTAATTGCAAATAATTAGGCTGATCCCTCTGAGAATACCCTCACTGTTGTGCTATGCTCCTTACCTTGATTATGTCAATTTCTTAGGGGACATTCCATTTAAATAGAAAAGAAACTTTAATTTGTATCATTTCCAGTGAAAAGGAAAACCCTGTTAGGAATTTTATGTAGCACTGAGGAAGCACAGATAATCAAAATCATTGATTAATTCCAGTGATGTATTTTAAGGGACTATTGATGCTGCCTGCATTTAAATAGTTATAGTCTACTAAGAATGGTTTCAGAAAAGTAAATGTTTTGAATGTTTTTAAACATAGTGCAGTTACAAGAGGTGCAATAAAAATTATATGCCGTATATGATTGAATATATGTATGCACAGCAGCTTAATATAAATTACTTACACATAGTATGTGTATGCTTCTATATGCATGTATTCCATAAGAATAACATATAAACAATACAACGTATTATACATGTCTATCATTACATACAGCTATGGAACAGATTTTTTATGTTCTCATGTGAGAATGAATATGCTATTACATGGGAATATACTTCACTATGTAGGAATATATTTTTATGTCATCCATTGGGATAACATGTGTTTTCTTTTTGCTTTTCTATTAATAGCCATAAAATGTAATGTTGACATTTATAGCACCAATGGTCGCAAATATTCATAAAACCATCAAATCTCCAAGTTTTGAAACAGGAACTATAAAATAAAAGTTTACTCTTTCTCTGTGGATTTAGCCTGTAAACACTAACACAGCAGTTACAAATAATCTATTAGAAAAACAATTGTAAAAATTATACTTGTTCCCAATAAGTAAGGAAAGAAGTCTATAGTTTGTAAGGCTTTAGTAATGATCATGATGAGATTTTCAGAGTACATGGTAAGACTTAAATAAGGAGGGAATACATTTTACTGCAGAATAAGTAAAAAAGCATTTTTTCTGTGGTTTTTTTTTTTTTCCAAATTTTAATTATTCCTGTTTTACAAGTGCAGAAGAATATAAACACAAATATTCATACATTTGGAAAATAATTTTCTCCACAACAGCTTCAGGACCTTTACACTAAGGGTCTTACCAGAAGGCCTAGTCTTCAAATCAGATTGAGCCAGGTTTCTGTTTCTGAAGATAAGTCCAAGTATTGCTGACCTGTATCCAGATGTGTTCTGTCACTGTTTTTATGTGTACCATCATGCACTTAGCAATGATTCCTTTATTTCCACCAAAGTAGAGACAAATCTTTCATATTTCCTTTTCTTTGGAGATAGTAATTTTCTTGCTATTGTTTAGAGAATAATTGTGTAGAAATGGATATAGTATTCATAATAAAGATGATAAGGAATAAAAACAGTCTTCCCCACCCCCACCCCCCCCACCTTTTGGCACAGTTAAGGCATAGCCCATTATTTTCATGGGGGTGTTCTGATGTATGATAGAATTATTTAAATATATTTCTTATATTCTTGTTCAGAATCTTTGGGGTTTAGTGACTCAAGTTTTATGTATTTTGTGGAAATTACTTTGGCTGACAGATGACACTTGGTAGAATAGACACGCTTTAAAGGGCATTAAGATGTTAATGCTTCCTAATAAAGATTTAATATTTCTCATTATTTTAGCAATACTACTTGCTTCCAAGAAAATTTGGAAATACAATACTAGTCACCTCCTCAGTTCGAAGAGTTTTTTCCCAAAATGATGACTTTCTCAGTGTAAAAATTCCTCTAAGGAATTTTGGATGGATGTATTCTCTCTACAACTGATTTTCATGTCTTTCATGTTCACAGTAGCTGTATAACATCATAATAGAAGAGTCTGTGAATCCCTATTGTGCATGATTCCTACATTATAATTTCAGTTGACATATTATGTTTGGCATTTGAATGATGGTTATTACTAGACTGTGAAAAACTGAAATGAAAGAGTAATAGAGGCAGCCTTTTTGGAAATTATATCATTCAGTCACATTTGACTTACAAGTTTTTTTGACATTCCCTAGTTCTTCACCCTACTCAAAGCTTTACAGTTTTTATTTACTTTGCTTGACACAGTATTGTGGTTTAACTCCAGCTGGCAATGAAAGCCCACACAGATGCTCACTGACTCCACCCCTGTGACATGAAGGAGAGATTCAGAAGAGTAACAATGAGAAAATTTGTGGGTTGAAATACAGACAGTTTAATAGGTAAAGTAAAAGCTGCCTACGCAATCAAAGTGAAACAAGAAAATCATTCACCACTCAGTGTTGGCAATAAGGTGTTCAGCCATCTCCAAGAAAGCAGGGCTCCATCACATGTAATGGTTACTTGGGAAGACAAACACCATCACTCTGAGCATCCCCAGTCACTTTCTTCTTATCTCAGATTTGTATGCTGAACATGATTTCATACCGTATGGAATATCCCTTTGGTCAGTTAGGGTGTCACAGTTTAATCCCACATAGCAATAGAGTACCACAGAGCTGCTCACTCACCTCCCCACCCCCACCCCCACCCCCACAACCTCACACACAAAATAGTCATAATAATAATACTAACAAAACTACTAATAATATGTAATGAAAATAATGGAAAATAAAACAAATTATATAATTGCTCACTACCTCCCGACAGATACACAGCCGGGTCCAAAGTAGCAAGAGTCAGAGCCAGAGAGTCCAAGAGTGATCACAGTAGAGTCCGAACAAGCCCAAGAGAGAGATCGCACGAGAATCCAAGCGAGCCCCATGAGCAAGAGAGCAACCAAGAAAGCCAAGCGAGCAAGGAATCCAACTGACCAACCAAGCAAAAAATTAACTAATGTGACCCCCTGTCCACCCCCTTCTTATAAACTGAACATGACATTTTACAGTATGAAATACCTCTTCGGTCAGTTTGGGTTGGCTCTCTCGACTGTGTCATCCTCCTGCTTCTAGAGAGAAAGTTGTGAACACAGGTGTAGTATCAGAAGCTGAAAAACTCCTTGAATGGGTACAAACACTCCTTAGCAACAACTAAAACCCCTGTTTTTATCAGTACTCTTCTTAAGGCAAATCCAAAACATACTCTCGTACCAGATACTGTGAAGAAAATTAACTCTGTCCTAACTAAAACTAGAAAATGGTATCAGCTGTCCTGTCTCTATCCCCTCCTTATTTATTTTGCACCCCCAGCCTACTTGCTGGAGGGGTGGTGTGAGAAGCAGAAAAGGCTTCGATGCTGGGTAATCACTGCTCAAGAATAATGAAAACATCTCTGTATTATCAACACTGTTTTCAGCACAAATCCAAAACATAGCCCCATACTAGTTACTATGAAGAAAATTAACTCTACCCCAGCCAAAAACAGTACACACAGAAATAGAAGCAATCTCCAGATATTTTTATTCAGGCCTATTAATACATTAACATGTTTGGGTGGTTTGTGGTTGGTTTTTTTTTTTGTTTGTTTGTTTGTTTGTTTGTTTGTTGGTTTGTTGGTTTGGTTTGGTTTGTTTTTTTGTATTCTGTATGAAATAGTTTCTTTTTCTCCGTCAGAATATTATTTTTTTACTTGAAGTTCCACTTCTATGTCTTTCTGTTAGAATATTACCTTCTTTTTCTTAATGAAAACCTTTTAACTCTCATTTTTGTTCTTAGTATGTAAGAGAAATATTATAGCCTAGAAAACTTGCAAATCACTGTGTCAATACATAAGCATTTTATAGAATGTTCAGGAATGTTCATGTTCCATGCTGAAGCCAAGCAAGGCCATTTTTCAGTTCTAGCCAGGCATAGTAATGGAAAATTTACTCAAACAGCTTTAAAGATCTTGAAGCATCTAAAAAGTAATTATCTACCAAATTTTCCAAAAGATATTAGATCAGGAAAGATAATTCATAATCATTAAAAAAGTGGAAATGAAGCTTCATTTACATACAAACTTTCATACACATAGAAGTGCAGACCATGTGGAAAAGTGTGTGTTCTGAATAGATATTGGGCTAATAATTCAGCTCTTCCTGTTCTTTTTGAACTGTGTATTCAAACTTCCTGAAGTGGAACTAAATCCAGTGTCACCATTTCACTCTGCAAGTTCTGGATCATCAAGGAACTATGTAGAAAGATCACAATATTACCTTATTCTCTACTCATGGTTTTAAGAATAAATATATTTTAATATCTATGGATTCAAATTAATGTCAATTTTAAATTCAAAAAATGCATTTAAAAAAAATTAATATCCTATGCAAGACGTCAATTTTATATAGATATTTCTGAGGCAGAGTTGAGTTATACTACTAGCCGGTTCAGTGTGCTTTCTGTGGTGGATCCCAACAGAGATACCTTGCCTGGCATTGTTCATTCCTTTCTGGCGGCTGTGTAACAATTCAAAAAACATTGAGTGATGACTGACTCATTGCTAACAACTTTTGCCTCTTTTTTGAGGGGGGAGTTGGTCCTTGGAGATGGATCATATTAATTTAATTGGAAACCTTACCTATTGCTAAAACTGTTCTATCCACATTCTCTGTCACTGACCAGTCATTTACAACTGAAGATGTGTTGATGGATGCTTGTCCTATATCTAGTGTTGTCCCTTGAAGGGAATGATGGCACGGACTCCAGCCAAGATGGCAATAGGAGACACTTTATTCCAACAGCACAGGGTATATATAGTTTAATGCACGCTACACGAGGCTAACACGCATATCTTACTAAGTTCTAATTGGTTACACACATATCTTACTAGTTTATGATAGGTTACTTGGTCTCGGCCACGCGCTGATCACGCGAACTGTTACTAGTTCTTTCAGCTCTGGGAGTTTCCTCTTACTGGTTTCACATCCTCCTTAACTAGCTTGTTTATCACTCAATGTCCTTGGCTTGTTCTTTTCCCATCCTCTAATGTACTGTTGTATCAAGCAGCTCCACATAGTTACCAAATGAGTCTCCCACAGTCCCTTGCTTCTTTTCATCCGTAAGAAACAACCTCCTATTATTCTGAAGTGCTCACCTCCTTTTGGTTTAGTTTGTTGAGTAGTTGGGAAGTGAACATTCTCACTTTTGCCCCACTCCTTTAACATTATCAATATTTTGGGATATAATGAATTGTCTTAGGGTTGTTCTGTGCTCTCCACTAAAGATCATTGAATTTTCCTGAAACACACAGATTGCTACTTAATAGTATCTAGTACCCACATTTCCCTTCAGTTCATCCTGTTCTTGCCACTACCTGTATGTCTCCTACATAGAGGAGACTAGAAAGTGATAGAACAGGGTAAAAAGTATTAGCAGGAGAGTCCCTGGATTTTCATATCATCTTTGAGACTACTTGTTATCACTCATAGAATATAAAGCAGCTTAAAAGATAATATGGTTCCAAATCCATACAGCTATTTTTTCAGTGGGGAAAAACCTTCTAAATACTTTTTTGGACCTGAGCTTTGGTTCCTGTATCTGTAGGTAATAATTACATTGCACTGTCCTTGTTGTGGTTTTTAACCGTAGTGGCCTGTTCGTGGTGAAGTCTGCAGCATGAAATGATACCGTTTTCTGACTTACTAAAGCTTCATTCATTCATGAAAGCAGGAATAGCTGGGAAACAACCACTCTCTTCAAAACCAAATAACCAAGCCTTTTAAATGTGTGGGGTTTTTTGGGGGTTAGTGGTTTTGGTTTTGTTTTGGGGTTTTTTTTTGGTTTTAGTTTTGTTTTTTCTTAATGCTAATGCTTTTTAGTGATGATGAAGCACATAAGACATTTACCACAGTGCATTAGAGTATTAGAACATTCGGCTGATGTTACTTTTTCCTTTACTTGGAATAAGGACTTAAAATTCATCCTGCTATATCCTAGAGTAAAACAAACTAACAAACAGATAACATACCCAGCAATTTATTTTGATTCATTCAGTAATTCATTAATAAAATGAAACAGTTGCAACAGGAAATACTGACCAAGTGCAACATTTTAGTTTTGATTGAACACTTTTGTAATAACGCTTTACGTCATTTTTCTTTATAAGTCTATGAACATTCACTGTAAGATACTGTGATGTCAGCAATATAGAATTATCAATTCAGAAGAACACAGAAAAATATCATACCAGTAGATTTTATAAAAGTTACTGGAATTAATCTTAATAATAATTCATAAGATACGTTATGTGTTTCAACTACATCCTAATGTAAGTATTGTATTGACTTGTAGTCTATTTTCGAATTTTTCTTAATCTGTACTAGAATGTACATTCATTAACTGTATAGAAAAAACGTAATTTTTACGTAATATCAAGACAAACAAAAATTTGGTCATGTTATTTAGTATAAATTTTTCCTTCTTCACATAATATTGATATTTTTGGCTATGTGAAAAAATATACTTATGTTCAAATAGCTTACAGCTAGGAACAGTGAAGTGTAAATTGTCATATGTTAGTTAATCAATATTTTGTCTTGTTTTGTGAAGAATGGATGCGGATTCTAAATATTCCCCAAGCCCATTAGACCTTCTGATCATCATCATCACTGCTTGCCATCTGCTTTGTCATATTTCTTGTCCAACCTTTTGGGCTTTGGGTGTAATAGTATTGAACAGATGGTCATCAATTTGTATCATTGTGTTCTGATTGGTTAGCAGTTTCAGAGGCTACCCTAACATCTTACAGCAATGATAATCTCAAATATTGAAAACTCTCTGCAAAGGCATGTGGAATGTGAGAGCATCTGCTTCTTTGAAGCAATCAGGTCAAAGACCATTTCAGTTCAAAGTCAATAAGAAGTGACATGGAACCAAAAGATAAACAGTGCACAGAGACACAAAGAAGATAAGGCAGACAATAACAATGTACAAAGCTCTTCAGCCACTAATTGATGTGCCATTAAGGAACTACATGCACAGCTTTGGAGAGAGCCAAACATGGCTTTATAACTGAGAAGGTTGGGGAAACAAGATGAACATGAACATTATGAGCATTTGAGGTGAACCCATGGGACTATGCAAAACACACTAAGAATTGCTTAGGAGAGGGGTCAATGGTGGGGAAAAGTGGGGATGGAGAGAGAAAAAGGAGATAGGAAATAGAGAGAAGGAAGGATAAAGGGGGTCTGGTCTGTTGCATGTAAGCAGGCTGCTGGTCTGTATATTTACTTGACTGAGCCCTGTACCTAATCACTAGTCTGTCCTTATTTTTTTATTAAATCCTTTCTTAACTATTTTTCTGTCTAATTTCACCATCACTGTCTAGTATCTTCATGTGTGTGTTGCACCGTCTCAGTGTCAGCAGCTGGAGGAACTAGGGTGAGTGAAAACAAGAGGCAGAAACTGGAGTGGGACCTTGGGCCATAGGGCCTGTGAATCTGTGGTGTTTGCCTGTGGATGGACTACAGTGTGAGAGGTCGGGGTGCCTGCATCTGGAGAAGAGGCCATGTGTCACAGGGCTCATAAGTTTATGTGTCACAAACTAAAGGCCAGTAATTAGAGGGACCACATCATGCTTATTATGACTGCTTACATATTCAGAAATATTTATTGCTGATCAGCTGCTGAAAGAAAGGACATTTCATTCTTCAGATAATATCTAGAATCTAATGCTGTATTGTGCTGAATGGACTTTCAGCTTAGTTCAATGTACCAAAAGAATACAGTTCTGTGATCTCTACATTTTAAGGCACAGAGACTAATTTTAATAAGGTGAGGTTTGGGTTTTTTTTTTCACTTGGATGTAGATAAAACCTTAAGTTAACAGCTAAAATACATTTTAATTGAATTGCCATTCAGAGCAGCTCTGAAACATGGTACTGTCAGAGAATTTTCAAAATATGTTGCATTTTATGTCAAATTACATCTTACTGCTTATTGTCCATATTATCATTCCTTGTCACGGAGTATGAATTCAGTGTTTATTTTGTATAAAATATTTAATTCAAACTTATGATAGTAGTCCCAGCTGGGACTACCATCTTCTACCACAACTATCTTGAAATAAGAGAAGTGGCAATCTTCCTGGATAAGAAGATGTAGCAATTTCACTTGGAGTAAAAAGTTTCAGGAAGGTATAGTGTCTGAGAACCAATTTTTTTGCACAGTGGGGTTGCTATCAGCATTCACAATCTTTTTATGAGTGCAAAGGACAGCAGAGGCAGCCAGCATACTCTATTTGTTGCAGTATTTTGCTCAACTGGGGTGGAAAGAGGCCCAGAAACTCTTTAAGATTGTGTGGGGCTATGCAAAGGCCATGTCAAAGTGACTCAGAGCATATTCCCCAGGCTATGTCAGAGAACTTCACCCCAGATAGAGTTCCAGAGGGAGAATGTCATAATAGATCTTGAGCTCTCGGAGCTGAGCAGCCTCATACAGGGGAGGTGTGCTCGGGTATAGAATGGAAATCGGTGATCATAGGTGATCGGTATCTGTGTTGGAAGGGATCAGAGTCAGAAGAACCTCAACCAAATGTCTGCATAAAGAGTAAATCTAGGTGAAAGTCACTAGAGCTTCCCTCCTCAGGGAATGAAGCAGACTGTCCATCAGCCTGACTTCAGTGTTTTGGGAAATTTGATGTTTGTGGGGAGCTCAGACACAGGATGTTGCAGAAAGATTAAAGATCCATCTGACTCTTGGATCATCAACCCTTGATGCTCACCCATAATGTGCACCAATTATACTGACAACAGACATGGAGTGTATCAAGAATGATTTCAGAGTTTTGGGGATAGGGTTAAAGAGTATGGGACTTCTGGTGATACATCTCTTCAATCACGCTATAGCAGGGGAAAGGAGGACCCAACGTGTCCAGTAGATTAACACCTCATATACAGGTCATGTCTCAAACTGGGTTTTGGCTTTTATAAATATTGGACTCTGAAGAACAAGGATTGTTGGGAAAGGACCAATGCATCTGACAAGGTGGGGCAGGAATATATTTGGAAACAGGTTTTCTAACCTAACGAAGAGGGTTTTGAAAAAGTTGTGCTGAGGTTCTCATAACCTAACATCAGCAAAGGAGTGGCAGGCAATGAGGAAATTCCTGTTAGCAGTGGTGAGGTCCTTATATTCAACACAAATGGGCAGTCCAGTTGAAGTATCTGTGTATATACATGCAGCACAGGAAACAAACTGTGAATTAGAAGTTCATGCGCAGTTACAGAAATGTGGCCTCTTCGAGATTTGTGTGATATGATGGATTTCCTAGAATGTTTGTAGTCTGGCAGTGGACGAAGATAGTCTCCTTAGGAAAGACCATCTTAGGAAATTGAGCAGGAAGAATTGGATTCAGTGCAAAGGAGTGGCTGGAGTGCAAGCAGTATTGTGCTGGGACAGGTGCTGAGTTGTTCAATACCCTGAATGTAAGGATCCTAGGACAGGCAAACAGGGGTGATTAAGTAGTGAACAGCTATTATCAACAACTTGATCCAGGGTGGAATTCACTTCATTTAACAATTGTTGTATAGAAAGCAGATATCTCCTGAGCTAGTCCCTCTAGTCTGTATTTTTCAGATTTCCTCATTCTTGTCTGTATTAATACTTAGTTAGACAGAAATCTAACAAGTCACACACTGTCTATTACAACTATTAAAGACAACTTTTCTTTAATGTTGCTTGTTTGGAAGCTGCCTAGCCAAATTATTGTCATGGGAACTGAGACATGATCAAGGCCTCATTCACCTCATCAAAGGGCTTACTTCTACACCAGGTTGGATAAATGGTCCATGCTTCATTTATAACAAGCATAGTCTAAATTATTATTTTAGCTGTAGACATGTATATTGTTGATATTTACACTATAATGGGATGAACATCACCTACACTATTCTCCTAAATTCATGACCAGCAAGTGATACACAAAGTGGATGGATCAATAGTCAGTCCAATAAAGTCCACTTCAAGTGAAATATGAAAATAAAGTTAAATTAAAATATCATCCAGCTACAGAGTAAAGGATATCAAAGATGCCAAATAATAAGGCATATGACTGTTATGATCTGTTCAGCATCCAATTATAAAAATCTACTTTGTATATAAAACTGACAAAAAAATTCTCAATTATATACATGTATGGTATTTTGTTTTCTTTTAATTCACTTCTTGTGATAAGAGCACAAAAAAGCAGAAGAAAAACACCAGACACTTACATGTGAAGACAATTCTACTATACATAATATTCTGAAATTTAACAACAATATTATTCAGAATATGTATATATCTTTAAGTAAAGAAAATCTCAGAAAAAGCATCTGAAAATACAAATCAGTAACCCTGATTGTCTGAGACATACAAATGCTAAGTGAGATATATTTATCTTTCTGAGTATTGTTAATTTTCCAGAGTACCTAATATTTATCTGAGCAGATAATGAGATATCAACATAACCAAGAAAATCAAATTAAATGTTTACTGAGGAGAAACAAAGAATAAATCTGGTTTTCAAAGTAAGAGTTAATAACTTTTCCTTGCTAAGAAAAAAGTGTTCAAACTTTGGTTTGAATTGAAATGTATTTAAAGTAATTAAACTCCCCTACCATCACTTCTTTAATTTTAGTGAACAAATTGAAATCAAATTAAATTTCTCTCTAGGGAAAATATGTCCTTTTTTTTTTTTTTCTTCCAGAGGTCTATGTGATTTACATGTCTCTCTTCAATGTATGTAAAGTTCTTTTGTCAGGTGGTAGACATAAATTTATTTCACTTTCCGAAAAATCCCCAAAACTCTCATCCCTGAACACCTTGGAGAAAAACATAGACATTTCTAGAGTTCTAGAAGCTTTGAATCATTGTCTGCCTTTCCAAATACAAAACTGTTAATATTTTTGTGCTTTTAATCAATTTTTCCTGACATTTCAGAAATATATGTGATAATCCTTATTATAAGGTTGTATCACATATGAAGAATACTTTAGGTTATCTAGTTAACAACTGCTCTGAGAAAAAAGTAATTGTATAATATTGTTAGATCCTTTCCCTAAAAATAGATCTTTGCATTTAGTTGCATTTCATCTTTCCCTGAAGAAAAATATTGATTCTGAACATTTATACAGTGGAGGCAATCAAAAAAGATCTCAACACCGTTATCTTATTAGGACATTAAAGCAACAGCAGTAGGGAGAGGTGCCCCTATAGAAGATAGCAGTTCAGCACACTCAAACCTGTCTACCATCTCCATCTCAGTTCTTCATTTTAACTGTCACTGTGTCACTGCCCTCCTTTTAAAAGATCTCAGAGATACATTCTCTCTGCCTAGCAAGACTTCTGTTGCAAACTAGTTCAAAGGGGAGAGAAAAAAAACAAAAACAAACAAACAAAAAAAACCCCACAAACCTCTACAAAGACAAACGAATTAAGTCTCTCTCAAGCTGCACTGGAGGAGGTGCAGCTTGAGGTCCTTCCTATACCTGCAGGTCGCTATCATAACATCTGCCACCTCTGTCCCAGAGGGCAGCTGGGAAGCATGGCCAGCTGTGGAGGTGGTGTAACACACCTAACACTCCTTCTGACAGAAGACAAGCTGGCACCATGAGGCAGGAGGCAAAAGGATGGAGAAGGGAAGAATTTGGGGTAACTGGAGTTGAATGAATATACAAATTAATCCTAGCCATAGTGGTGATGTTTTCCCACTAACCATAGAATCATAGAATCATAG
>NW_010267370.1:0-28208 GCF_000690775.1 Eurypyga helias
TAAGGGAAAGTAATAGTGTTTTTAAATGAGCTTGCTGTTATGTATCCAAAGCTGATTTGCAGAAAATAGAAGAAAAAGTTTTGAACCTGTAGATGAACTTCAGTCTGACATTAAGTGCTCAGACTACACTATACAAGCCCCTGAAGCTGCACACGAACAACTTCTTTGTTGAACTATGCTGAAACACATGGGAGCCTCCAAACCTTTCACACAAATGCCCATAATCAATACAAAATTTTTGCTGACAGGCCAGAAGTGATGTTTGAAATCATGGTACAGACTTCATAAAAGGGAAGTCCTAGCTCCATGACATTAATCAGCTCATAAAATCCCTTTGTCAGGCTTAGTTTTGAGGAAAGTAAATCCATTAAATATGAATTATGATAGTACATACAGAAGAAAGACCTTCAATTTCTTTTTGCTTTCAGAAAGAAGAACTTGAACAAAAGAAGGAAAAATCCTCCCAAAATTACTCAGACTTTCACAGATCAGCAAGTGCATTATAAATTCTTCTGTGGATGTTATTAATCATATTGCTTCGAATGTGAGTATATGCATTCTTGAGTACAAAGACAGCTGTTCAAAAAGCAAAGGTACATTCTTGCCAAAGATGAATCCAATGTCAAAAACCTGGTTGCAGCACCTGTATTATGTATGGCATATTTATCAGAAGACAGAAAAAAAGAAGCAATGAAACACAAAGGTTGTAGAATCATAGAAAGATTTGGGATGTAAGGTACCTTCAGAGATCATCTAGTCCAACCCCTATGCCATGCATGGGTAAGGACAGCTTTCAATATATCAGGTTGCTCTACATCCAATCCAACCAGTCCTTGAACACTTCTAATAACAGGACATCCACAACTCCTCTGGGCAACTTGTTTGAGTATTTGATCACCCTCATTGTAAAAAATGTCTTCCTTAAATCCAACCTAAAACTACACTTTTTCAGTTTAAAAACACTGACTCTTGTCCTGTCACTACAGGTCCTGGAAGCAAGTCTTTATCCATCTTTCTAATAAGCCACTCTTACATATTGAAAGGCTTCAATAAGGTCTCCCATGAGCCTTCTCTTCTCTGGGCTGAACAAGAACAACTCTCTCAGGTTATCTTCACAGGAGAGGTGCTCCAGCCCTCTGATCATCTTGGTGGTCTCCTCTGGACTCTCTACAACAAGTCCATGTCTCTCTTGTGCTGGGTACCCCAGACCTGGATGAAATACTCCAGGTGAGGTCTCACAAGAGTGGAGTGAAGGGGACGTATCACCTCCCTCAACCTACTTGTACAAATGGTCTACTGGGCTGCAAGCACACACTGCTGGCTCATATTTAATTTTTCATTCATCAGTATCCCAAGTCTGCAGAGCTGCTTTTGATCAATTAATCACCCAGCCAATACTCATACTGGGGATTGCTGTGATCTAGGTGCAAGACTTTGCACTTGGTCTTGTTGAACTTCATGAAATTCACATGGGACTTCTCCCTGAGACTTTTATGGCCCCTCTGCATGGTATCCCTTCCCTCTAGTATGTGAGCTACACCACTCAGCTTGGCATCATCCAATAACTTACTGAGCTGCACTCAATCCCACCATCTATGCCATTAGTGAAGATATTAAATAGTACTGGCCTCAGTACAGACTCTTGAGAGATACCACCCACCCAGGGACATCTTTCAGCTGGTTCAGAAGTCCAGGTAGATGATGTAATGAAAAAGATTCTGCAGCTACTGATTGATTAACACAAAGGTGGCAGAGAACTCTTCTGCAAACATGGATGCTCATGATACTTGAGGTGAAAACACATGTTTAGCTCATGATAATTGAGGTGCACAAGTGTGGCTTAATTTGTAATTAATAGTTACTTTTAAACTATATAGGGAATGAATGTGTTGTCCTTTATTTAAATACTTCATTGACCTCTAGTATTATAATGTTGAAATGTCAGATATATAATCTGCAGAAAATCTAGAATCCAGAAAAAAATACTTAATCTTCAGTATATTCAGATACATAATTATGAAAGAATTTGGAATATTGATTGAAACATTTATTTGTTTTCTTCTAATAGTGAAGACACCATGTAACTGAGGTGTTCATAAAGTTTTGAGACCCTTAAAGCTAATTTTGAGGGGACAAAATAATCTGTTTGCCAATCATTATTGATTCCAATACTTTGTAAAATTTAATGTTATCAAGTATTATCATATAACAACTCTGAACTTGTCTTTTTATAAGCCTTTGCATCCAAAGTATCTGAGAATATATGAGCTAAGAAAATGATGACTCAAAAATCAATAATGTTACAAAAATATTTCTCCCCATTTATTCTCCTTCAGGTAAACCTATATAAGAAAACATCAGGATTTGGCCATTTTTACTATAAAATTATCTATCATGAAGATCAGAAAACCAGGATTCTTTTATTCTTTTCTTGGTACAACCCAAAATAAAAGAAAGACACATTCTTTTTTTCAAAGATAATAAGTCCATTTGGCAATGTATTGTACAAATTTACTTCCTAAATTAATTTTAGTGATCCTGAAATAATATTTATCCAATAATGGTATCTATCTATCTCAAATCTATATTAATTATCACACATGGCCATTTCAGAGGTTATTCTGTATCCTTTCACAAATGCTGACTCATGACATCGTTGAACTAGAAGATGCTTTGTATAAGTAAGTTATTTCTGAAATGGAAAAATTGTTCTTTTTGATAAGCTGATTGCTCCTTTATTATATTCTTCCTCTGACTCCTAGTTAAGTCTCATGTGATCATTAATTTAAATCAAAGATTTGCTGACAATTCAGCATTCTTATCCTTATGACTAGGAGAAGAAATGCCACATAGTTTAGATCAGATTATTGATGAGGAGACATGAAATTCCTTTGGATGAGGAACGAAACAGTATTACTAGACTGCAGTTCTTATAGTGCTACATCAGTATGACTTACAGGACATGACAGATGACTGAAGACAGCTGTGTTGTTAGGTCATTGGGTGGGGGTGTGTGTGAATGGCAAATTTAATTTTTAATATTAAATACATGGATTGCTCAGAACAGTCCTTTTAAAATACTTTCAACAAGGAAAAAAGTATTTTGATATGATCAGTTGTTAATTGCAAATGAACTGTTTATAGCTGATATGATTTATGTTGTCTGGCAGGTCAAAACTTATATTTGCTGTTGAATAGAATTTTGTCCTTGCCTGCTCAGCAGCATGAACTGAGAATATTTAAATGTCAATTTACACTTAAATATTAGTATGAAAATGTACTGTCTTCTTGTTTCATGCTTATTTTCTTGGGAACAAATTCTTTGTTGTGAAGCTTGAACAATGATCTGATGATATATAGAAGCTGTAAATGAGATTATAACTAAAGAAGTAGTTGTCAACAGGGCTGTCAAGACAGTGATCATTGTATCTCCTTGCAGGAGCACTCAGAGTTTGTTTGAGTGTTTGCAATTCCAAACTGAAATCACATGAATTAAACTTGATTGATGTTACTGATGATCTTTTATACTGAAGTATTCTGTGGAGGAAAACAATGTGGAGAACATAGGGTACATGGAGCCTCTTAAAAAGCTGGATAAAACCGAAATTACCTGTCCCAGATTTTGCTGTTAGAGAAACTAAGCAGGAGGAACAAAATGCTTGTTTGTTAACTGACAAGAGTAAAGTTCACTTTTGCTGTGGTGACAGGGAGTCAATCTGTGGCAGAGCGGTGAGCAGACCAGGGAACTGTGAGTGGAGACCTGTCTCCCCCTCGTCAATTCTGTAAACTTCCCACTGAAAGAACTTCACTTTTTTCCTAGTCTCCAAAGGGCTGGACTTTCTTGAAGCATCACCTAAGATAACTATGTGTTTTCATTGCGCCCCAGCTGGGTGATGGACCTGTTGCCAGCAGAAAGGAGACCTGAGATGAAGGTTGAAAAAAAATATGTTCACATGGCAGCAGCCACAGAAGCTGTCAGGGGATGCTGGCTGCCTGTGCTGCCTATGTCCACCACCACGTTTACCCACACACCCATAGATATACATGTTTGTGGTTAGCATTAACTACTTCCACAGTATGCCTTAGTTCAGAAGACTGAAGTAATAACTGTATTATTTATTTGTTTATTTATATGAAGTGTAAAAAAAGGATACCTCTGTTTTTGTACTGAGCCTCTTATTCACGCATCCTTTAGTAAGAATTTTCCTTACAGGAGGTCTAAATTTGATCTTTGACAAAGGGCCTATCATGTTCATTGATGGTTCTGAAACAGCTAAACTAAACATCTCTAAAACCCCCATCCAGGTGATAACAGGAAAACTGTTTTTCCTACTAGTTACTGAATTTACTGAATGAAAAATACAGGGAAGGTAGCAAAAGCTGAAGAGTGGCATGAAAAATAAATACAGATTCTCAGATCTAGGTTAAGGTCAGGAGTAATCCTTTCAAGGTATTCTGTCCTATTCTGCTGCTTTTCTTAAAATCTTTAGTCATCTGAGGCAGGAATCTGATGGAGTAGAGTGGACAATTTGAAGTGATGTTGCAAAGGTCACCTTTCAGCAGAAGGCTGTGGTTTTATATTTTTTAAATGACTATTTTAGTATTTTTTGTGTATGTTTAGAAATGGGGAAGTGTAGGTTTTAAAACAGTCAGTGAATAACAGAATTAAATAAACACTGATTCTCATTTTGATGAACTCAGCTCTGAAGTTTTTCTAGAGATAAATCCCAAATGAAGGGTCTTGGGTGGACTGAGAAGATTATCCTTTTGCCAGAAATCTGTGGGAAGACAGGCCTTGTTAGGAAGGGTAAAACAACAATAAAAAGGTGCTAGCTGGCTTACTAAGGCAGAACTACTGAAACAGTACTTTCAAATACACCAGAGTATATTTAGCAGTGCTTAATATTTTCAAGTTCATGATTTATTGGATGAACCATAGTCTATGACATTTGTGCAGCTCAATAGCTGTTCAAATAATGGAAAGAATAGCAGCAGTTTTGTCTAGTAATTCAATGATAAATTCATTCTGGTGTTGAAACAGCTTTTAGGCTGAGCAATAATGGAAGGGGTATTGGAGAACCTAGAATAGATGTGAAAGAGGCAGTGATATCAAAGATACAACATTGGATTTGACTGCAATATCATATAGAAAGATTACCCTGGAGGACTGGTAATCTATAAAAAAGGCAACTGCAGACATAAAAATCATGCGTAGGTTGTATTAGTGCAAATATATTTTAAAGCTTTCTTTCATGTGAAAACATTTCTAGAAAGATGGATGGATAAAGACCAGAGTATTCAGGCCTCAAAGGAATGCCACTGGCGCTTGCTCACTGCAGAGGCAAATTTGGAAATGTTGCCCCTGAAGAGAACTTCCTGTAAATGTAACATGTTCTCTGCTACCTTTAATTTGACAAATCAGAACTGTGTCTCTGTGCTGGATTACACCTGAAGTTTCTTTCCCTCAAAATCGCTTTCCTAGTTTTAGCTATTAGAAACATATCCCCCTCGTGCGCATGCTATTTTTTCCCTGTAAAGAGGCCGAGATATTACAGCACCTTAGACTGTCTCTAATTACAATTTTGATTATTCAAAAAAGTCTAATTTCATAGGAGGATTGTGACACCATTTCCTGTAGTTATCAACTGACTCTTTCATGAAGGAAGGGATGTCAATTTTAGGAGTGCCACTTCGAATAACACGACAGCAATGACAATGTAAAAAATAACCGCATTACCTAGCCTGAAAACAATAGCAACCCAGGTAGTGCACAGCCTGTATACAGGTTTGGTGGCAGTCATAATTTTGTCATACAGACCATACAGACTGGCCCACAATGATCTTCTCTGTGGCACACTGGTTTTAATGTGTCTCTAGAATTTTTGATTGCTGATCTCGAGAGGTTGGTAGACTTTTCCATATGTAATTCAGACCCAGGGGTTTGGGAAGTATAATGATTCTCTAGTGCATGCACTAAGTAAAAACAAGGGACCTTTTTTTCAGTGAGCTCATTAGGTATGAACTCATGTCTTGCACAGCCTACTGATTCCTGGCAGTAAAATTTAAAGCTTGATTTTCAGGTCTGTAGAAGGATATATAAAGCCACTGTGATTCATAGCAGATTCGTAACATCAGTGACACTCCCCTTTAGGGCAAAAATTTGTTCTAAACTGTGTGTAGCCATGAGACAGAAAGATGACAGAGGGTTTGCCTAAAATTAATAACAATGACACATTTTTTTTCTTAAGCTGCTTAACTGAGGTATAGGAAAATGGCAGAAGTGAGAACTGACCTCTCCCAAAAGTTGTTATGGATAATCAAACAGCTCACAGCAGCTATCATGGGAACAGAAGTGAGTAAGATTAACTGGACTGCTTGTGGTCTGTTACTTGGCAAATTTTATTTTATTCTTTTTTTTTTTTAGCGTTTACAAAAGTCAGATTTTCTACATACAGGCTACTTTACTAACAATGAAATTGAAGAAATAGGAATGGAGAATGTACAGAAAATCAAAATAGCATACACATGGCAGTCTGGAAAAAAAAAGTCTAAACACTGTGAAGTGGGAGTAGATGAAATGTGGCTTTTAAAGAAGATTGATTAAATGGGTTTACTTTGACAGTGCTGTTTGCCTGCCCTGCTAAGCTGATGTTCACTTTATTTATCTTTATGAAAAAAGGATCTTCCCATGCTGCTTGCTACAACTAGAAAATGACATAGTTACTTGTAGTAGTTTTAATTCTACCTGAACCAAGAATAATTAGCACTCTGGAATCAACTGCCTGTATTTCATCAAAGCTGCTTTATGCCATATTAGAAGTTAATACTCTGTGCAATTGCTTACGTTCCTTCTACTGCATGGCTTTTCACTTAATGCCATGAGACACAGTCCTCAATAAAAGCAGTCAGCAGAAGAAATAAGTGGAGATAACCTTTGGCATAGATGTATAACCTTAATAAAAGTCCAGTAAATAACAACAGGGTGGTAATCATCCTTGCCTACTTAAACCAGGCAGAAAAATCATGTTTGACTAGATAGGTCCCAAAACCTGAATCAGGCTGACTTCAGGCAAGCAAAGGACTCTAATAGGTACTTTTGTGGTTAAAAGCTCTCTATGAACAGAGAATCCTGTAGATGTAATATGAGTTCCCACACCACCTATCAAGCATTTTTATCTTCTTTGGTGGTTTAGAGAGTTTCTACAAACAACAGGTCTTGACATTTAAAGATGTTTTAATTTATGTAATTACCTTTAATTACCTATTAATTACAATAAGAATTGAACTTTGTTTTTTATTATTCATTAAACAGCCTGGATCATCAGGAGGTCCACAGGTTAGCCCAAGCAATGGGGGATGCTCTCCTTCAGCCCACCGTTTGCTCCTTGGGAAGGAGCCAGGAGGCTTTGGCTGCTGCTGGGGGTGGCAGCCAGATCCCGGGATGCTGCTGCCCAGAGGGCAGCTGCTGGAGTGGGGCAATGAGAAAGGTCCAGTGTCCTGGCCACAGCCCCACAGCTGTCAGTGCTGGCCCGTTCTCTCTGCACTTGGCAGGAGGACTGCACTGAACTTCCTCAGCTGTAATGATACTACTCTTGCTGCTTTAAATAAAACTTTTCTCCTGAGTCAGTGCCAGTCCTTTGCTGGTTTTCTTGCCTATGCTCTGTGGAGAGGTTGTGTCATCACCTCTTTTATATAAAAGTGATAATCATCCTGTAGACAAGAAAGGACTCTGCTCACCAGTAATGGAAATCTGAGCATGAGTGGAGAGACTCTTGGTCATTTTGAAAAACTGCAAAACTTTTAGATTTTTTATTTGCAAGTAGTTCTTAATGCATATTGCAAACATCATAAAGTTAAACTGTTACTCAATGGCAAAGTAGCAAAAGGTGAAGAAAGTGAAAATTCACTTTCAAATCAACCAAGATCATCAATCCATGAAAGATGTTTTGAACTTGGGTTTCTTTCCAGAAATCCTAAAACAATCTTGTTCCCCTCAGTAGATCAGTTTAAGTTCAACTCTCATTGATTTATTAGGTCCAAATATACTAAGTTTTAGAGTAGCTGCAGGTACTTTTGCTCTTTGCATTTTCTTTCTTGGCTGGGGCAATGTGACCTTGCTAATATTCCATACAAACTTGTAATACAGAAACAATGCTCAGTTTTTTCTATATAAACATTGCCTTTTCTTTAGTGAACCCCCGCTGCATGTATGCACATGTAGCTGCTATCTGCCTCCTGTTTATAGTAAAGGGAAGGTCAAAGAGGCTGTGACTCTCATGCCTGTTCATAACCATTAGGCTGAGAATCCATATAACAGTCATTTAGAAAGATAATATTATCTCCATGTTTTCTGGCATAAAACATTTACGTTAGTGGCCCCAGAGTGATTTCTCTGGCACTCATGGTGCATTGTAAACTAATGCCTAATCTTTGTCCAATGTCATTCCTAGGTCCACTTAAATCCAGCAGCTTTCAAGATTTCTAAGTCTAAAGTATTTAAGACTGTTTTATGCAGTATGCATAGATCAGCAGTTTCTGTACTGTGCTACATTATATTGTTGTTCCCTTCATACCTGTGATAAAATGTACCAATACATTAACATCAGTGGAAAAGGTTCACATCACATTGAGGTTGCTCACATTTAGCCAAAGAGAATATAATTCAAAAAAGAATAATGTACTTAGTTTCAGTAACATCTACTTCACTGTTTGTCAGTTTTCATTGCCTTTTGCAACTCCTGCTAATTCAGTGCCATTTGAAATTTCGCTAATGTGAAGTTAAATCTTTCTAGTGCTTTACTTTTACTTTCCAGTTCTCCCCTGGGAGAACAATAAGAGTGTAAAACATAATGGGTAACTACATTTTTAATTAAGACTCCTCCTGAGCCATTTTGCCCTTTAACTAAATGTGCTGGTTTTAGTTGGGATAGACTTACTTTTCCTCACAGTATGTAGTATAAGGTCATGTTTTGGATTTGTGCTGAGAAAAGTATTGATAACATTTTTTAGTTCTTGCTAAGCAACATTTACATCAGGTCAAGGACTTCTTCAGTTTCTGATACTGCTGCACCTGTGTTCCCAGCTTTTTCTGTAAAAGAAGTTGGGAAGGGTAACAGCCAGGACAGCTGACTAAAACTGACCAAAGACACATTTCATTCTACAAAATATCATGCTCAGTGCATATGTTGGTGGGGAGTGCATCAGGGTGTCTCTCTCTCAGTCTGGGTCTGACTCTTGGGCTTTGATGATGATGGCTCACTGGCTCTCAGGGCTCTCAGGCTCTGGCTCTCACTGCTCATGAAATGGCTGGCTGTTGGTTAGCAGGTAGTGGACGGCTGTATAATTTGTTCTTTTCAATTATTTTAATTATGTATTATTATTAATATAATAACATAGTAGTAGTAGTAATATTAATGCTGTTAGTATTGTTGGTATTATAATTATTTTATTTAATCTATTTTCAATTATTAAATTGTTCTTACCTCAGTGCTCAAGTTTCCTTGTCTTTTCCTCCAATTGTCCTCCCCATCCCACTGCGGGAGAGGGGAGTTGAGCAAGTGGCTGTGTGGTACATATGCTGACTGGGGTTAAACCACAACACTGAAGAGACTCTGGTGAAATGTTATTTGATTTACCCCTTTTAATCATTTGTGGTGGCAAAACATTTGCAGGAAAGAAAGGGATATGAGTTTGTAACTAATATTACACTAAGGAGTTATTTGATTCCACAAAATTAATATCTGTGATGTATACTGACACTGGGTTGAAAGAAAGAAATGACAGTGAGCTAGTACAATTCCATGCCACTTGGATGGCATGGCAGAGCACCATTTGGGGATGTGAGCTAGTTCTTATGGAGCAGGCTTAAGTGTCTACATAGCCATTGAGTAGAGATACAAAATCCAGCTGTGTACGTGTTTATGTGAAAGAGTTCACCAGTGGTTCTAGACACAGTAAACATAATAAACCTGTCAGTTATAGGGGTGGTGGAAAGAAAATGGAACAGAAGAACATGGAAATAACTGGAGCATACTCAGATTTTCCCTGATCTTTTTAAACATGTGCTTTTTTATAGATAACCAGCATGGCGTGCAACAAAATAGATGATGTGAATTGCTATCTCTACTGAATGATGGAACCAAAGGTAAAGTCCTAACTTTCTGATAAATACACTGAATAGCAGAACAAAAATACAAAATATTCCTACTTTGACAGTACAAAATATACTAATTTTCAGCCTATTTCTAAATGCAGTTTTCTTGATGTGCTGGCTAGAACCTGTCTGGTATCTGTCATGTGATTCAGTGACTATCTGTAATCATGCATGCGTATTCACATCTCCCAGAAGATTAAGAATGTCCTGTTAAGAAGTGATTAAGAAGCTAATTGGGTCATCACCCAGGAGGAAAATCCTGTGATACTTATCACCAGATAGTCATTTTTGCCACAAGCTCTTAGCTTCTTCTCTAGTCCCTGGTTATAGTTGGTATAGCAAATGTAAGTCAACACTAGGAAATTACTGATAAAATTATATCTCTTCCCCCCATCCCTGGTTCCCTGATGGAATTCTTGCAGACTGAAATAAATAGTTACTCACAATTTTCAGCGATATATTTTGAAGACACCACTGTACGAGAGTTTTTGTTGATTAGCTTTTGATATCATCTTCATGCTTTCTTACAGCTAAGACGCATAATTTAAGACATGCGGTAGGAGAATCCCACCCTGCATCCACAGCAGTGGTCACAACTGCAGGTTACCTAGACATTACTGAGTCTGTTTTTCAGATGCTGGAATTGGTCATTTGCACAGACACCTTCCTAACTATTTATGGTTCATGCAGACTTCTTCAAGCAAAATTATTTCTGGTGCTAAACAGGCTTGCTCTCTTATTCAATATGCATCTGAGAAATCTCTGTTTTCATACTGAAATGGCAAAGGCTTATTTTATGACCATAATCTTATATTGATATGTTTTAATAGAAATCCAAGGACATGCAGTTCTTCTTCCATTTATTTTTCTTGCTAGGCATTTGATTACCTATATGGTAGCTTAAGAAGGCTTTGTCAGCTCTGACTCAACTTTATTCAAACAACGGTTCTTCCATGGGGGCTGCTATCTTCTAGGTTTTGCCCTCTTAGATGCTCCATTTCATAAAGCCTCTTATATAAGCTGCATGGCTTTTAAGATCTATCATACAAATGTTTGCTCACCCACCTCACTTCCTGCTACACAAGGAGCATGGGGAATTGTTTTGACCATCGTTAGTATGAGCTTTTCAAGTCTCCACGATTTCCCCTTGACTGTGCAGGTAACTGTGTAGCTTACATATACTTTTTTTTAGCAGACAAGTGGATCCTGTTTCTCCAAACAACTGATATTAAGCATTAATGAAAAGTATCATACAGAAGAAATGTAATTAATTTCATATGCAGCAAGGAAAATGTCAAGTTAAAACAAGTCACTTGCATTTGTTAATTTTTTCACAGGGCAAAAAGTACTTGGCACTTGCTGAAACATCATGCTGACCTGAAAGAGGCTGCTGTCATGGTTTAGTCCCAGCCAGCAACTAAGCATCACAAAGCTGCTTGCTCTTCCCCTCCACGCCTGCCACCAGGTGGGGTCGAGGAGAGAATTGGAAAAAAACCCTCATGGATTGAGATAAAACCAGTTTAACATGGCAGCTAAGGGAGAGGAAATAGTAATTATATTACTGATAAAGGAATATACAAAAAAGGTGTAGAGGGACATTTTACAAGGGCATGCAGTGACAGGACAAGGAGGAATGGGTTTAAATTGAAAGTGGGGAGGTTTAGATTAGATATCAGGAAAAAATTCTTCATGGAGAGGGTAGTGAGGCACTGGAACAGGTTGCCCAGAGAAGCTGTGGATGCCCCATCCCTGGAAGTGTTCAAGGCCAGGCTGGATGAGGCTTTGAGCAGCCTGGTCTAGTGGAAGGTGTCCCTGCCCATGGCAGGGGGTTTGGAACTGGATGGTCTTCAAGGTTCCTTCCAAGCCAAACAATTCTATGATTCTATGAAAAACAAATGATGCACAAGGCAACAGTTTCTCACCATCTGGTGATTGATTGCCCATCCCCAATTCACCCTGGCCAATTCACCTCAGCATATATACTGAGCATGGTGTCTTATGGCATGAAATACCCCTTTTTACAGCTGTCCTGTCTGGGTCTCATCCCAGCATTTTCTGGAGAAGACACTGGGATAACAAGGGCAGTATGAGAAACCAAAAAAGTCCTTGGCTTAATGTACACATTGTCTGACAACAACTAAAACATCAGTGTTACCAATATTCTTCTCAGCAAAACCCCAAAAGATAGCCTTAGACTATGAAGATTAACTCTATTCCAACCAAAACCAGCACAATTGATTTTTGTTTTTTCTCTCTATCCTCATGCCTTTGAGTATTACATAGAAGTGATTAATTTGCTGGGGAATTATTAAGTGTTTTGCCTTCATAGAAGGTCTTTTTAAATTACCTTGTGCCAAATAGTAATAAAATAATTGGATAGCTGACGATGTCATCCGCTGCAATAAATTTAGATAGTGAGCATTCGATCTAATTTAAAACTGGGCATCATATCAGAAACATTTCTTCAGTATCTCACTTAATTATAGTGACTGAAATCAAAAAGTATAAATGTATTAAAATTGAATCTAGCAACACATGAACATAGAATTACATATCTGTTTATTTTATCTTGATGATATGGTACCATAATCAAATCTAACGTACTAATTATGAACTTCTAAATTAATAAAATTAATTTGGATGATACATCTATTCTGATTCTCCTAGTTAGAGTTAATCTGCTGTGTACTGCTACAGAGGTACTGCAATGGAATTGTAATTCCTACTTGGTTGCTAAGATTTTAAATATTTCTTCCAACACCCGATTTGTGGGGAAAGCTGGGGAAGAGGAGAGAAATGGTTTCAAAGTAGCAACTTGGTTTTAGATTTTTCTAGAAAATAGGTTTTCAGTCAAAGTTGTAGAACAGCTTCTTGAGATATATGATACCGTATTTTGCAACAATTAGTGTGACTTGATGTGATTCCTTAATTACAGAGAAATTACAGTGTTGTGTAAGTTGGAATTTATAAATTCACATGACACAAACTGACACTTGTGTATACATATATGATGATCTTGACTTTGTTGCAGGGACAAACCATAAAGCTGACTTTTTGTAGGAGTTAGTACACATATTTATATCTGTGATGTACAGCTTATTATGCATTTAATTTCTTTGCATGATCAGAGATTTTCCTAGCTTTTACATCAATGTTTGAGCTAGCTGATGCTTGCTGTGCTATAATAAACCAAAATAACTGGTCCTTACTTTGAAACAAACAAACTGGTTTTCCTATCCATGTCATGCAGTGATTTTCTAAAGAAAGAAAATATCTTTAGATATCACACAGTCTTCTGTTCTTTTCCTTGTTTTGCACCTAACACTATTTTCTTTTATTCTCATTAAGTATTGTCTGAATCCATAAGCGAAAGGATTCCCATATAGTAATCACAGTTCAGTTTATCCTAACATTAATGGGCAAGCAGAGAGGTTGCTGGCAAAGTGAACAATTGCTGCATTTCTTTCTGTGTCTGATGGGAGTTAAGCATCGGAGACTGCCGTGGGGGAGTAGCAGGATTGTCTGGCCTGACCTTGGAGTGGGTAAAGGTAAGCTGCTGTGGCAACAGATGATGCTCTTTTGCTGATGGTAAAATATCTTATTAATGCAAATGCTATTCTTGACAGAAATCAGTTTGGGGTGTTCAGTCATTAATTCTCGCAGTGTGTAGTTCTTCTCCATCCCCGAAAAAGCTCTCTTCCCAACAACCTGTGCATTTTCTTCTTGCCATGCATTAACAATTACTGAAGATTAGCTATTCTGTGGGATGAGAGCTGCTATGACACATGAATATGCAGCCATAAGGATCTGTTCACTGGGCAAGAATGCCTCCTCATCTATCTATGGTCATCCACCGAAAAAGGATAGGAACAAAATCTGAATTTGTTTTAGATATATTCTGTGCTCAGTGTTCTGTTGTTACTGACTTTGGTCAGTATGCTGCAAATTGAATGTTTGCTACACAGGAGTTCTTGTCAGGCTGGATTACAGTGAGAAGTGTATAGTTAAAATCCTTCATGGCTTGGCAGAAAAGGCACAGCATAGCCAATAACTCCCAAAATAAGCTGCTTCAGTTAGTACGTTGCTGTCCAAAGTTTGAATATAACCAAAAGTGGTCTCCACCCAAATATTTTGGCTGAGAGATGTGTGCAATTGAGCATGATCCATCTGATGGGAAGAACCACAGCTGCCTCTCTCAGCCAGACCTGTTAGATGAAACCATGGGCACCCACCGCAGTGCAGAGTCCCTGGCCCACCTAACTAATGCACACTCTTCTGGTACTTCATGTCACAACAAATAAAGTCACAAGACCTGAGTGCTGAAGTGTGCACACTGCCTCCCAAAGAGACACAAGGGAACCTTAGCTGTTGCTGTAAAAGATTTAACTCTCAGCCACACACAATTAAACGGGTTTAAAATAGTTTCTTGCTAATAATGCTGTATATCATACCATTATCCTAAGTTTTCCTAAGTTTCTGCTGATACCATTTCTGAAGACTTGCATTAGGTATTTTTTGATATAAGGCTTCAACACAATGGTCTATAAACAGGAAAAAAGAAACAATTTTTTTTCCTTTTAAAATATGTTATTATTCTAATATTTAAAATGCTTTAAACATTTGCATACATCTACTAAGTTCTAGGTACTTTAATAACTTGTCTTGCAGCTATACTAAATTCTGCTAACATTATTTTAGTCCCTTTCTCATTAAAATACATTGCCTGTTGAGTTCTCCGAGCAATAACCTAATGAAGGTATTCAGACAAAATCTGGGGAGAAAAGATCTTCATTTCCTGTATGGCAACATACTGTGATAAAGTGAAGCCATTTACACTTTAGTGTATAATAGAAAAAAATATTAAGGAGTATGTTTTATGATCACATAGCTAAGCATGGTTAGCTTCCTTCTGAACTATTAAAAATCCCAGCAGTAGGAGGGGTAATGCTTTCAAATAGAATAACACACACACAATCTTGTCTTCAGGGTCTGTAACAGAACTAGACAACTTTCGTGTAAATATAGTTTCATAGTTTAATTTCTTGACTTGAAGGAAAGAATCTAGGTAACACGGTTTCCTCTCAATCTTCCTGCCAGCAACTTCAATCTGAAGTAGCCCCATTAAGGAGTCTGGAGTTACTTTAATTCTTATAATAAATAAGACCAGAAGCAATGCTACTCTATACAAACTGTATGAATCACAAATGAATGTCCTGGATTGAGGGGAAAAAAGATTTCTTGTCCCTATATTTGTACTTCCTGAAAAGCTTTCCAAAAGCAATTGATCTACTTAAGTGCTGGACAATAAACCCTCCAACTATGCAGTGCTGGACTTGCTTGCCTTGAATCCCCACAATAAAGCTTCCTGAAGAAGTTACCTATTACATAATCACACCATAGTTCTTGCTGATACAAGGGGGATTTAAGAGCTGTAGAAGCAGGCTATAGACATTATTATTATTAATTATTATTACTATTATTTACTTTTAAATGTGTTAGCTTAAGTATTTGGTTATTTTTCCCTACTTCCTTTGCTCAAGGGTCTGCATTGTTCGCAGATATCTTCCTTC
Source organism: Eurypyga helias (assembly GCF_000690775.1). Lineage (NCBI taxonomy): Eukaryota > Metazoa > Chordata > Aves > Eurypygiformes > Eurypygidae > Eurypyga > Eurypyga helias. Next base: position 15,724 of record NW_010267370.1, read on the forward strand.
ACTTGAAGGTTTTTGAGGGTTTTTTTGGGATGGAAACATGAATTGTGGACTCGTCTGTGTGCAAGCCTCTGTGCATACACTGAAGGATCTGGCCCTTGACCATTAAAATTAGAGTCACCAGCCACAGCTGCATTGCAGCCATGTTGCAGCTGTGCAGTGTCTGGCTTGATTTGGGCCACAGAGGAGACCTATTGATGTGCCATCCTGTCTTGACCTGGGACCTGCTCATTGCCATGGACTTGCTCTGGCCTCTGGTCTGGCCCCAGCAGCCACCATCTCTTCTGGCCTCTGCAGGAGGTGAGGCCAGTGGCCCTCCTCTTAATCCTGCTCCCCTGTTGCCTTTCCCCTTTGGAGCAGCCTGCCACTGTGACTCACTCTGAGTAGGAATGAGTAGAAATGTTAAATCCCAAACCAGACAAAAAATTCTGCATATTCTGCACATGTTTAAATGCACAATACAAAATGCAACTCTTTCTTTAATAAATCTCAAGCTAAAACCAGCATACAGGTTGTACTGTGTGTTACGTGATAGCATTCAGAGCTCTAGGTAGCTCAGGCAGGCAAAACCCCATCACTTTACAGTGTACAGTCACTACCCTTTTAGACTGCAGCAAAATGTTTACCTCTTCTGAACAGTTTTTGATGCTTTCCTTTTTTTTGTATTTGTGTGTAACAGCTCTGTTGGATTCTTATTTACTCTAAAGAAAACCGAGTACATGTTATAAAAGCAATAGAGTAGTAATGGAATAAGACAAGAGAGTTATACGTCTTCTGGAGTGGTCTTTCTTTTTAAAAAAATATCAGCCACTGCTGAAAGCTTTTTAATCATAGTAGCTGCTAAGACTGACTAACTTGCATTAAAAAAAAAAAAAAAGAAAAGAAAAAAAGAAAAGTATGTTTCTTTTTAATTCAGCCTTGTATCATTCTGTCACAGGAGTTCAATGGGTGGCCCATTATAACTCATTGAAGCAGCCATGGCTTACCTCTCTGGGATGTGCATTTCAAAAATAAACATGTAGAGGCCCATAAATTTGTCAGCTTCCCAGTTTGATCATATCAGGGATCCTACTTCCACAAGATGATGCTAATATGCTGCTAGAACTGTTTAGTAAGTTTTAGAAGTTATAAACTATCATCTTTTCCTTTTAAATCTTTTTAACTATGGGGAGGGTTGAGAAAGATATTTGTCTTTTGTGGATTGCTCACATTCAGTCTGTCTACCCCCAGTACCAATAGAATAAAAAACTTTATATACTTTGGAATGTTAAAATTAAAATTCTAGTTGCATGGATTTTGAAGTATCCTTAAACTGTGGTAAAGATATGGAATTCAAAAGCAAATTAATTAAATTTCTTCTTTCAAATGAGGAGTGTCTGACAGACCCTAAAACTGGGAACAGAATTATCTCAACTTGAACTGCATGCTGACAGAATGTGGGTAAGAGGGCTAAAGTTTTAAGCACACATGTAATTAAAGAAATAGAATGTCTGCAGAATTATAATTAGGTACTGACCTTACTGTTTACAAGTCAGCTACAGTCTGTCTGGTATCAGTGGAGAGGGACATAGGCCAGGAATGGATCTCCTGAGTCATCAAGTCCGGTTCTCTGACACCATAACTGTACGTGTCAAATAAACTCATTACTAATCAGCCACAAACTGCAAAAGAAATGATAATGTTGATGAAAATTATTGCTATCTTGGTACATAAAATTACTTCATCTCTCACTAAGATGTGATATCATGGTACATGTGACTTGAGATTAGTCACAGATTTTGTCAAGCTCTGTTCTTGGGCAGAGGGAGAATTTCCAGTGGCCATATATCATCTGCCTTGGCTATCAAGACTGAGCAAATTTAAGCACAATCCTGCCCTCTGTGTCTCTCACACAAACATCAGAGAGCTTTTGGGAGGAAGGGGAGGGATATACTTCACTGGAGTACAACGGTCCAGGTTAAGGTGATGTGTTTTCACAACTCTTCTAGCCTGGAAGAAGAAAGGGTTTCTGCCTTACACAGATGGGGAGGCTCTGAAGCAGTCCAAAGACCATGTAGTATAAAAAGTGATTTGTTCTGCAACTATTCAGCAAATTTGCATTGCTGGTGATCAAATTATTTTATTTAGAATAAATGTTTCTTATAAATCTCTTCTTCTCATGATTTTAACATAATGCTCATTACCTGCTACAAGTAAGTTAAGTAAATATAAGGGTCAGGTGTTAATGGATATTTGTAAATTTTTGATTTACTTAAAACATTAACACAATTCTATGTGTGAAACATGAAGATTTCCAAAAACTTCAGAAGAAACTTCCCACTATTTAGAGATTTCATAACTTAAAATCCTTGATGGGTTCCTAAAACTAAGAAATGCTGCAACCTACAGCCTTTCAGAAGAAGAGAATTATGCACCAGTGTGGAGTCTAGTATGAGCCTAGAAAAGGTCAAGATTATGAGCACAGAAATAATGGCAGATGATTATTTCAGTGAATAATATTTTTCAAGACATAATTATTTTGGCTAATCCATAAATAATGTGACCTGATTTAAAATTAATTACAGCTAAAAGATAAATAGAATTATGGCATGGCCTGTGTAATAATTATGTATGCTAGATGTATAATTCAGATGCCCATAAGTGGCATTTGAAATGAAGTGTAAACATCTTTGAAGTGTCTGGAAAATGTTTGTCCTGGATTTAGAATCAGTCTTAGATATGCCAGCCTCCAAGGAACATGTCTGATGCTGCCTTTCCCACTTAAGGCTGATACGCAGAGCTGTGATGTATAGACACTCGCATTAATGTGCATGTCATTGATTGTCTCTGTGCTGTGATAGGATGGTGACTGTTTTCACATAGGCAACAGTGATAATTTTTCGGTAATGTCCTAGTAATTACATGACCATCCAAGTGCTCTTGTGCAGAATGCAAAGATAATCTCCTGGTCTGAGCATGTATCTGTCTCATTTGAGGCTAGCACATAGTTATTAACTTTTGCTTGGCCGACAGATGTTGTAGGTGACAGCATAACAAGAAAATGGTAAAAAGGGGAGAGTATGAAACAACAGTTTTAAGCTGAATGGACTAAGGAGAGTAGGATTAAACAGTTTAAATCTGGGAAATAACAGATTTTTTTTTTCCTACAGATTTTTAACACTTAGGTATTTGCATAGGATCTTCATCCAGATGCACTCATTTTTGCACTGCTTGATTGAAATGAGGCACAAGTATACTAAACACACAACTGTCTTATCTGCATGTATTTTCATATGAGTATCACTAAATCTTATGCCACTATAGGGAACATTTCAGTTTTGAAGGGTATGCCTGTGTCCAACATCTGCAAAAGAAGAAAGAGATGTGCAGGCAACCTAAGGTTACCAAACCAGCAGAGTTAGAAGTACATCCCTCAGTAAACCATGCATCCTTCAACCATGTCAGAAACATAAACACTGATTTGTAGTACTATCTGCTGGTGAAATTCATCATACCACTTTGTACTGCTTTTTTACTGGCTTATGTGTTTGGTTTTATTTTTTTTTGTTGTTCATTACACAATAATTCTATATTTCTCAATTTTTTTTTATCACTATTGATTAGAACTTGGTTTTGTTTAACTTAGTATTTTACAAATTAAGTAATTAAGAACTCTTCTAAAAATAAACATTTTTTAAAAAATCACTTTTTATCAGTCTAATAAGTAAATAAATTTGGGATTTTTTTTTAGTATTTTTGTGCTATGGGAGAATTTGTTTAAGTGTACTTCTAACTCCCTGGGGTTAGACTAAAATAAAATTTATTTGAACAACTAGTAAAAAACCCCAAAACAACAAATTTTTACTTGCACTTAACAAAACTCTTTTTAGGAGCCTGAATATCAACAGTCCTACAGTTTGTAAAACTCTGAAACTGCAGACAAGGTATAGTATGGCTCTAATGGACTTCTGATATTTGGAGAACATTTGCATGTTTGTCCTCTAGTTGAATTAATTAAAGCATCTGTTTGCTATCAGGTAGTAATGCACTGAGAACAAATGTTAGAAAATGGAAGTTTGTTCTTTGTTCAGCAGCCTGAATCATAAATATGATCTATATCATTTCACATGGCAGAATCCAAAAGCCTGTGTGGCTGGTACTCCTCCATTGCTCTAACCTGCAGAACACAGCTTTTTTGGGTACCTTTGAAATAGCCTGAAATAAGATTCCAAACCTTCTGTAATAAGATTCCAAACCTTCTGTAATTTAGACAGAGACCTCTCAAAACAAACAGCTTTGTCTTACTGACCCTCTTCTGCTGAGCTGAACTAATACTTGTGCTGACAGTTGAGGCTTCAGGGCTTACGCTTGCTCCTTGGTCTTTCCTTATTTACAGTACAGCTGACTAATGAGATCTGAGTCTGGCATGGTGGCATCCTTACTGCATAATCATCATGTATATAAGCTTCACATCTCTTCTTGTTTCTCCTCATGAAAAGTGCCAGCCATCAACCCCTGCAGAAGAACCAGATGACTACAGAAAACCACCAACAGACATGGTAAATTGGAGCAAGTGAGAGAAGGATCTTTCTGGTCAATAATTTGACATGTTGTCCCTCCTCTCCCCATAGCTGTGTTATCAATTTGTAGCAGCCAATTTACAGAAGAAGTTGCTAGAATTTTCACTAGTTTGTTATCCTAGAAATCTAATTGTTGACAAAAGGCCACACTATTTTTGCAAGCTAATAATTTACGGTTAGTCTATTTAAGTCCTAACATTATCTAATTAAAGAATGACTATTCTTCCATTTCCAATGATGTTAACTCTTTAGTTCAAATTATATACAGTTAAAATGATATATTCACAGATTTTCCAGTGTCTCTTTTAATAAAAGCTGCAATTTCAGTCTCTGGAAAATTAAAATCATCATAGACATTTCACTTTATTTTTTTTAAGCAACCACCACAATTATTCCTTTCAGCACAGAACACCCACTGATATCACCATGAGTGAGTTTATGGGGTAAAGGCTTAAAACTGACATTTGAGCTCAGGTCTTTCAAGCCAGGTGATCTGGCAGGCTGCCTTGTGAAGCCATGTTGCACCTGGAGGCAGTGGGAGTTTTCCACCATTGTCTACTTGGGAAATGGGCTGCAAAGGTGACAGAAAGTAAGTGAAATACTACTATCAGTTCTGATCTCCAATCACGTAAGTGAGAGTAAATATTCAGGCTCTGTGGAATACAAAAGGGCTACTGCAGGTTGGTAAGGTTTGTTAATGCTGTAGATCTAGTTGAATAATGTGGTTATTCGGTCTTTTACTACTTAATCTTGTTCAGATGCTTGTATCAGCCACAGTGTCTCATGCTGCCTAGGTGTAAGCTGACATATTTGGAAGGAAGGGAAATAATAGATTTAATTAAGTTAATTCTTCTGATTTTGTTGATGGCAATTTCAGTAAAAAAAAAAAAAAAAAGGGCAGGCTTTCTCATGCAGATTAAAATATTCCTATTCTGTTAAGAAAAGAAAAGAAAACTCTGCCTCCACACATGCAATTTTTCTCCACATTTGTGGCCATCCAGAAATGAGCCACAGATTACGTTTGAGAAGCTAAGAATAAAACTAATGTTTACTGTCTTTTGTCTACCTTGTCCATTGTCATTTACAAGATTTTGTTACACACCACAGCTAACAGGAACAGCTGTAACGAAGAACTTCAGTATTTACAGGTCTATCTTCTGGTAACTTTTTATCTGTATTTCCATGGCTTTAGTGATAGTAATTTGTCTGACATTTTTAAACCCTCCTATACTTGGAAATTCAGTGTCTAAGGTTTTGTAGAAAACAACTCTTCTTTCTGTGCTTATGTTATGACCTTTGTAGATCTTCTCCTGCAGCTCTTACTGGCTTGTGGTTCTCCCAGAAAGCGTTGAAAGTTCTGAGGATGCACGGGTTTTGAGATCAATAAGGTCTTTCATTTTATTGAATCCAAGAAGTGTAGTAAAACTCTGGGGGTGCAATCCTATCTGGATCACAACTAAATACAGTATTGGTATAGCTCAGTCAGGTGAAGCTATCAGGCTTTGTACTGCTCTACAAGTAGCAATGTTTAATAAGAGCTACTATCAGCTTTGTGTTTAGTCTATAAATCACAAGCACAAAGTGTTTCTCATGACATTTCCTTTGTGAAAAACACTCACATGCTTCAGTGAAGCCTGAATTCCTCTATTAGCGAAAGAACTTCTAAGTGAAGAGGAGGAAATCTGATATTGGACAGATACTCAATTAACCTGAATAAAAAAACCAAAAAAAGATGTATGCAGAATGCCAGACTTCTATGTCAGTTTACACCCAACTGTTGTTTTAAACAAAATCCTTTTCTGAGTACATGTATGGAGCACAGCATTGGTGTTTCATCAGCTGAAGGGAGGATTTTGATGGCATGTGAAAAGAAACTCAATGAACACTGAAAAGTAAATGTTTCTGAAATTGGTCTCTTGACAATAATTGGTCATTTGAATTGTAAAAACACCCCAAAAAAAAACAAGAAAAAAAAAAGAACAAGCTGTTTAGAGGTTATAGGCTGACATGAAGGAAATAGATATCTTATTTGATGTAACTTTCTATCCAAAGTGAAAGGTTTTGCTTTGATTAACTTTCTTGTATCAGTCTCTTGCCCCTATGAGATCTGCTCTTTTTTTAGTCTTTGATGCCATTCACTCTTCTTTGCTACATATCTTCATTTCATTTTATAATAAATGTCTGTACTCCAGATGGTGTGATTATTAAATTCAATGGCTATTTGTTTTTCCTCCAACAGAGCATTGGCATGCTGGACTTGCTGCTGCAAAATCTAGTGTGCAATATCATGATTCCCCAGTAAAACAAAATTTTCCATTATGAAAGAGAGATTTTATTTTCACCAGAAAATTAGGCTACTGTGCTGACATCTGTGTGGAAGAGGTTAGGACCCAGGAGTCATATTTGTTATATCAGTAGGCTGGCTTCATTTCCCAAGCAAAGGGAGGTACCTTTTAATTGGCATATTAATAAACCACAGTTCATGTTGCTGGCTGTCTGAGAAGCAGCTGATTATCTCCGCCATTGCTAACAGATTGTTCATCTTTACAGCATGAAAATATAAGTCCTTCACCTCCAGGAAGGGATACGAGGACATTTTTAAAAACTGGATGTGCGGAAGGCAGTCATACTTAAAATCATTAAACTGTGATTTTTAAGCACTTTTTCAGAAGAGAATCTGCAAAAATAAGCAGTTATCTAGAAGACTGCTTCTTAAAGGTATAATGTTTTTCTGCCTCCATGAATGACATTTAGAACAGTCATTAGACTGATCTCCATTCATTAGTTATTCCATACTGCAATATCACCATGGGACACACTATATTTAAAATTAGTATGTTAACTAAGAGAATGTTGAAACTAAGTTTCAGCATCATATAGAAATGAAAATTCTGAAAAAGAATTAAAATTAAAATGTAATTAACTTCTTTCAACATCTTTTCAGCTTAAATCAGGCTTATTAAATTTAGTTTTCTGTTAAAGGTATAGGTTTTTGCTGGCATATGTAAATGTTTGAAGCTTTTTACTATGACAGACTGAAACAGGGTAAAGATTCTACATTTCTGTTTTACAACTTGCCTCAGTTAACCACTCAGCTCCATAAAAACACTTTCTCTCTTTCTCTCAATCTTTTCCTACTGTATGTGTGCTTGCACACACATGTACACACAATGCATATGTCAAGAAAGCCACTGGCTTGAGTGTAAGGTAGCAAATCTTAGAAGATGTGTCCCCTCAGCACATCAACGTTGATGTGGTCTGAGGAGATTATGGGGTAGCTGGACCCCTGTACCTATTTCAGCCTTGCTGGTTTCTCTGTAGTGACTGACAGAAAGGGTATTTCTGAGACAAAACTATTGCGAGGATTTGATGTGCACATCTGTTAATTTCTTCTTTCTGCCTACTGCAATTTTCTTAGTACTTGCTTTAGACAGGTCACAAGAACGGCCAGAAGAACTGGTGTGGGAATTGTTAAAAGGTAACGTTAAACACAAGTAATACATTTAAATAAGTACATTAGAGGCCTGCCCATTCAGAGTGATGGTATCTTCAATGAGCTACTGAGTAAACGCTGACTGTTAGATATAGAGAAGATTGTTTGACCTGTGGAGAACCCAGGCTATTGGAAAGACACAGACTCTCAGGCCAGCAATTATTCAGAAACCGTAATACATTGGTCTGGATGCTGAAGGAAGATTCAGAGTGAGAAACTGTGGGTTGCAGCAATAAAGCATTAATGAGTGTAGATGGAAGAAGTAGAGAGCATGGATATTCCCTGGGATTGTGTCCAGGATACTGATGAATGTTCAAGGTGGTGAGATGTGTGCATAATGAGAGTTCTTGAGCCAGTGTTAGTGGTGATAGATGCAGCTGGATGTGCTTACAGGGAGAGAGGAAAATGAGTGGTCTTTTCTGGACGACTATGTGTAAGAAGAGAGTAGGGAGTATAGGTGACTTCCTGGTGCAGAAGGTAGGATGACAGGAAAGTACAGAACATTAGACATGGTTGTAGTAGGCATACTGGGAGCTTAGTCTCTGAGTACTTTCCTGATAATGTTTAATTCTTCTCCCTCAATACAACAAGTATTCTTTGCCATATCTTTTCTGGGAGACTTACAGCCTTTGGATGGTGTGCATGCAGGCCTTCATACCAGAAGAACAATGTGTGGACCTATTATCAACAAATCTGTGAAATGCAAGTAACATGTCCCTTCCTTTACAAGGATATGATGGTACATGTGACACTGGAATCTGTTACTACCTTATACATTTATTTTGATCTGTTTGTTGACTAATATGATGCTGAACTGACCAGCAACTAAGATTCTTGAAGAGTTACAATTGCTTTATCAAAATATTTTTTTTCCTCACTGCTGTTTTGCTGTCAGTAATTCTGTGGTCTTCATTTCTGGAATCTGATTTTGATAACAAACCACCTGTTAAGCAGATGGTACCCTTTCTCACTTCTATAGGATCTCAAGCTAAGACTAATCAAAATTCCCCTGGTGTGCACAGAATTAAGCTTTGCTCTTATCACCCACAAAAGAGAAGAACCTGCTTATTTGCACAACTAAAAACCCTTCATATTCTGAGACTGTAGAGATGAATAGATCTCTTTGCCAAGTTTCAGATGTGCTAGTGTCTGGTGACTCTTTATAGGACTGTGCCACTGTTCTGTGGCTCTGCAGATCTGTGCTCCTGACTGGCAGCTTGCTTTTAGTTCCTGTTCCAAATGGTCTGGCTTCTTGCTGTTAAAATACACTTTCACACAATTTCCAATCCATTAAGGAAGTATTTGTCTGGCAGTTTCCAATCCATGTGAGCCTGAACATTCCCATTCCATACAAGCTCATGTAATTTTTTCTCTTCTCTCACTCTCTGCTAGAGAGTCTGGAGAAGAACCAGTTTTGCAAGGTGAATAAAAGGGGGAGAAAAGATAGCACTAATTAGAGTTAACTCTAGATTCTGCAAAAAGAACAGGATGAAAATGCTACTAATGGCCATTGTTCTTGTTCTGAACATGACATCAAAGTATGTTTTGTCTTTCAAGGTCTGCCTATGGGCCTGTTATAACATGGTACAGCTTATAGTTTATCCTTCAAATATTATTTATTGTTTGATTTTCACTTTATATTAGAGATGGTAAGAGACACCTTAGGAGTGAGTATCCTCTTCTATGCTGAATACTCCTCTTTGTACTGTAAATCTTTGTGCATCATAGAATCACAGAATAGTTTGGGTTGGAAGGGACCTTTAAAGTGTCACCTGCAACTGGATCAGGTTGCTCAGAGCCCTGTCTAACCTGACCTTGAACAATTCCAGGGAGGGGCCATCCACAATTTCTCAGGGAAACCCGATCCTGTTTCACCACCCTGATCATGAAAAATATCTTCCTTATATCTCGTCTGAATCTACTCTCTTTTAGTTTAAAACCATTACCCCTTGTCCTATTGCAACACTCCCTGCTAAAAAGTTTGTTGCCATCTTTCTTATAAGTTCACTTCAAGTATTGAAAGTTTGCAATAAGGCCTTCCTGGAGCCTTCTATTCTTCAGGCTGAACTACCCCAGCTCTCAGCCTTTTTTCACAGGAGATGTGTTCCAGCTCTGTGGTAATTTCTGTGTCGCTCCTCTGGAGCTGGTTGAACAGGTGAGTGTCTTTTCTCTGCTAAGGACTGCAGAGCTGGCTGCAGTACTCAAAATCTTGCAGTTTTTAATTAAGTTCTCTTTACATCAGATGCAGCTTGGTCTTGCTTCTTCTGGAAAGATACGTGCAGTAGTGGTTTGAAAAATTCATGTTTTGTTTGTTTGAATATTTGTTGATGTAGAACATGTGGAAGAATTGATCTTGGTCTTGAAGAAGAGTGGTGGCATTTATACAGTTGCGCTTCTGCTAAAACAGCCTTTCTGCTCAAGCAAGTTTTATGCATCGTAAGCTTTTTAATGCTTGGGAGTTAGAGGTCAAGATCAGGTTCCACTCTCTTTTAGTTTAAAACCATTACCCCTTGTCCTATTGCAACACTCCCTGCTAAAAAGTTTGTTGCCATCTTTCTTATAAGTTCACTTCAAGTATTGAAAGTTTGCAATAAGGCCTTCCTGGAGCCTTCTATTCTTCAGGCTGAACTACCCCAGCTCTCAGCCTTTTTTCACAGGAGATGTGTTCCAGCTCTGTGGTAATTTCTGTGTCGCTCCTCTGGAGCTGGTTGAACAGGTGAGTGTCTTTTCTCTGCTAAGGACTGCAGAGCTGGCTGCAGTACTCAAAATCTTGCAGTTTTTAATTAAGTTCTCTTTACATCAGATGCAGCTTGGTCTTGCTTCTTCTGGAAAGATACGTGCAGTAGTGGTTTGAAAAATTCATGTTTTGTTTTTTTGAATATTTGTTGATGTAGAACATGTGGAAGAATTGATCTTGGTCTTGAAGAAGAGTGGTGGCATTTATACAGTTGCGCTTCTGCTAAAACAGCCTTTCTGCTCAAGCAAGTTTTATGCATCGTAAGCTTTTTAATGCTTGGGAGTTAGAGGTCAAGATCAGGTTCCTAAAACTTCAGATTAATTTTCTGGATATCCATCTATAAAGGTGCTTCACACTTTGAAAGCAAAAGCTGATGTCGTGAACCTTAAAGTGTCCTGTGAATACAGCTGGTGATCCTCCTCCTAGCTGCACTGTTTTCAAGAAATCCATATTCCTTAGAGTTTTGCAAAGGTTTCTAACTTCACACAGACTTACTGTACATATGTGTCTGGATGGCAAAGGCCTATATGAATGAGCAAGTATACAGACAACGGAAGACAATGTCTCAAGGACAGAGAATTAGTTGGTGAAAATGACTCATGACAAAGAAGGTGTGACAGTTTATGCCTGGTTACTTCCTACATTTGGGCATCTGAAACCATATTAATAGTGGGTTTTGAAAATAACTCTGCATTCTGTACTCATTTAAGCTAAACTTGCAATTCTCCTAGGTCTTCAAACTAATATATATATTAGGGTCCTGTTTCTGGCAGTCCCAGTCAAATGCATTGAAGCCACTTGTTAGTTATATTACCTGAACAGTTGTACATAGAAACCTCCTCTAGGTTTGTTTGTACACAGATTCTTTTATTTTTTTTTTAATCTTGCTTGATAAGATTTATGACTTACAGCACTGTAGCTGAGAAGTCAAGAAGTTGAACTACTATTCTTTCATAACTACTTTCTGATCTCTATGAAGATGCTTCTTGGACTTTTGCCCAAGTTCCAACTTAGTGGGATTATGTTGCTTGCATATATTGTTGTAATATCTGATTACCATGGAAATGAAGGTACTGTCAAATATTAATATCAATAGTATCTGGAGAGGAAATAATGAATAATTTAAAATCCATTATTTTCTAAATATTAATAGTTCTTTTTGCATTGTAAAACATGACAAGCAAACACTATCTTAATTGCAAGCATCAGGCTATTAAAAAAAAAAAAATTAAGAATATCTCTTTAGCTTTCCCTTTGTTTTCATCTAACACAAGACATTGCAGGAAAGCAAGCAAAGTACAGCAGCTAAGAGCAATAATAGCACATGGCATTTGATAATTCTAAATATTCCCAGTTAATAATCCATGCAGACACATTTACTCATGCTTCTACTGGTGAATATCTGGAAGAAAGAAACCAGCATCTCTGAAAATGTACTTTCGTTTATGAGCACTATCTTTTAACCCTTGAGTTTTGTTTCTCATCCCTTGTATAAAAACATTAATGTCAAGATTATCCCACTGATATTAGTGGTGTTGCTCCTTGCTTATACTGGGGCTGGTACTTAGGAACTGGTTTCCTTGATTTGTAGCTGGATCATTGTAAGTGCAGCTAGTTTAAAGGCCTTTCTTTAGCAATGGCATGACATCTTCCAACAACATATTTGTGGTGGTACGTTTCTTCCCCTCTTAACTCCTGG
>NW_010267371.1:0-18739 GCF_000690775.1 Eurypyga helias
AATAAAATAAAATAAAATAAATTTTTAGGCAAACATCCCACAACAAGCTGAAGGTAGAAGCACACATGGCACGTTGTTCCAGCTTGGAGGTCTCTATTCTCACATAATAATAAATAGCTTTAACATTACGTATTTCTAATTTACTGTCTTTTGTAAGCATCTGGACAAGCTGGCAACTGTGGCAGGGGTGGGATTTGAATCACAGGCTAATAAAATCTGTAGTGAAACCTGTAAACCCATCACATGAAGTCAGGTGGGGGTATTAGTTAATGTGTGCCACTGATGTGTCAGCTTCAAGCCCACATTGGCCACAGGTGAAGGTGTGGGGATCAAAGAGCCGAAAGCTGGCAAGCCACTTTCAAATGAGCTTCCTGAGAGATGTTTACGGAGGTCGTTGCACGGAGGGAGGTGTCAGCGAGCCACAGCAGCAGAGCACATTTCCAACCTTCATGCTCTCTCTCCAAGGGCTCACCTCCTTCTGCCTTAAGATCTTGGCTTTTGCTTGCTTATGGAGGGATCCAACAGTTTTGCTTTTCTGATGCTGTGCCCTGGCTTCAGCATCTTTGCATTTTGTTGCTCTTCCAGTGAATCTCAAAAAAAAACCTTGAACTGCTTTTGGCAGCCCTGCACGGGGCAGACGTTTGTAGTGAGGAGACTGTTTTCCAAAGTAAGTCAAACTGTAACCTTTGACGTGGGATACGGTTTTGCAATGTCCTTAGTCTGGACTACAAAAGACTATGCACATACCAGAACCATCAGTGTCATATGTTGCTTTGGCCTAAAACAGGCAGGAGTCCATCCTCTCTCTGCATGGGCAGCAGAATTTTTATGAAACACCCTGACACCTCTCCGTTTCTAAGCTTAAGTGTTTTTTCTTACTAGCTACCTCCTGCCAGCAGTCATTTAAAGTCCTTGCCTAGCCCCTGCTTGTCCACAGCACTTCCCAAGTCACTCTGCTCATGTGTTGGCAGTTGTGACAGCTCAGTTCCCCTCAGCTGGGACTGGCCATGTAGAAGTGGCACCTCTATCTTGTTGCCTGCTCCCAGGGAAGAAACTCAGCCCTCCCTTCCCTAGAAGGTCACAATGAAAAGGGAAAAAAAAAAAACACCCACACACCACTACACCTAGACTTTTCAAAGAGGATTTTCACAAATGTGTCTCAAAAGGTTGATTCCTTCCTTCCTCCCTCCCTCCCTCCCTCCTTTAACAAGGCATGGAAAGGCACATTTGCAAGTATTTTTGCAAATTTTGGTAACTGGGTGAGGCCTTCTTACCGTTTTGGTAACTGGGTGAGGCCTATTGGTTGTTCAAGGCAGAAATGCAATCACCTAGAAACTGTGGGACTGTGAGGAAGGAAAGCCATGCTGACACATAGTGGGCAGAGGTGACAGCCAGAGAGGAAGAGCTGCAAGGGTAGAAATATACCATGAAGAAAAGGCATGGCCAAAAATATGAATAAGGAGAAGTTAAGACATAAAATACCTTGCTTTCATTTAAGTCCAGGGTTTAAGAAAGGGATATGAGGCGCTGGAGATCCCATCATTTCAATGGAAGTATAAAACCAGAGTCTGGATCACTTTCATTAAAGATTTGCTCGCCCTTTTTTCACACACAAGCTGGCCCCAGGGATTTTAAGTCAGGCATGCTGGTCAAACTCCAATATAGGTCTCCATGTGCTACTTTCCTACAATTTAACCCATCATTCCACCTAAAGAACTTGGTCCTAGAAATACTGTTATGTAGCCACTGTGGCAGCACACAACCTCGAAGCAGTTTCAGATGATAAGCAATAAACCTGCTCTACAGTTCTGGCTCTGTATGTATGTCTCTCAGTTGGGATCCATCCATTGGCTCTGTATGTATCTCTCTCAATTGGGATCCATGCATACAGCGACATGTATACAAATGATTTTAGGTTATCAAAGGTACCGCCACAAGCACAACACTCCCCTGTGTGTGCATCTGCACTTATAGCCATTCACTTACACATATACAGCAAGATGCCATGAGAGCCCAGCATAAAAAAATGTTACCTGGTTCCTGCCATCACAGCCCTGATCAAGGTAAGATTACAGCCCGGAAAGGGGAGAAAGTATAAAAGAAGATGCTAATGAAAAGACAAACTCCCTTTGCCTTCCACAGGGCTGAAGCTGAAATGGCCTTGAGTGGTTATTACCCAGTAGTTCAAGTTGATTTGTTCTGCCTGTGAGTTTTGATTTGGAAATACAGCAAGCCTGAGGAAAGGGATATGAAGTGACCTGTAGTTGGGACTTATATTTTTCCTTCCACAGTGGATGTCCCTGCACACCTGCTTGCGGTGTAATAGTGCAATAAATCGAGTGCATATCTATATCCACAGAGGGTCAAACTCTGCTCAGAATTACACCCGTGTAAATCCCCAATAACTCCACTGGCCTCACCGGAGTTATTTGGCACAGATTTACGCTTGTGTAACTGAAAGCTGGTTTTAAGCTACAGTCTGAAAAGTGTTTCACCTTCAGGGTAAAAAAAAAATGCTACTAATGTCAGTTGCTGTTACATTTAAAATAACCAGAAGGAATTTCACCTGGATGTGATCCATTCACAACCCATGACATTCGCATGAACCTTTTTCTCTTATTTCTGGTGTGCATGGAAAGATGTCAAACTTTAATGCACAGTGCATCCATGCTTTTTGTTTTGGAAGGACTACCATGCCTTAGATCAATGCCTTAGGAAAAGGTGTCTGTATTGATAACACATTTGTCTCTGAGATGCTACAGGATGTTCTAAACCAGATTTCCTTTGAAGCCAGGCACCACTTTTATTATCAAAGCATGAGAAACAGCTCGTGTTCATGACATCAGATGCAGCCAGCCCACGACGCTGAGGGTTAAAGTGAGACTCCAGTTACATCACATAAATCCAGAGGAGCTCTAGCCACTTACGGTCCCAGTACTGTAATGCAGCTGGCCTCCGCACGGGTCCCGTGGCTCAGCGGTGCTGCACTGCCCAGAGGCAGCACGCACACCGCACGGGTCACCCATCAGGCACGGGGCAGGCTGCCACGCTGTGACCCATAGACATGCAGGTAAGAAGGATCAAAAAATATAGGCTGTCAATTGTGACCTTTTGCATGCATCGATCCCAAATTGAGCTGAATTCTTTTTAAATATCTGAGCCATTAGTGATGATGTCAGAAGGCTGCTGGCTCTAGGGATTCAAAGAGTAATTTTCCCGAGGTCTCCCTACCTCCTTTTGGCTCCATGTTGGAGATAGGAAAGGAATGATCTGATACACGTTCCTGCCAAACAGCTAAATTTCATTAAGATAGAGCAGAAAGGTATGCGAGTTTGCTGTGCGACCCTATTAGAGCTTACAGTTATCCACAGACCAGCTTTAGTTAGAAATACAAACTTTGTTCTTCGAATAACCTCAGCTTGAACTGAGTCCTGGAAGGACTATCTTTGAGTTAAGGTAATATGAAGCAATAAAGCTTCCTGAGAACAGAAGACTGCCAAAGTTTAAGTGGTATATTTTATGATCTGGATTATTGTCCATTGGGGGACTCAGATGAAAACACAGACTCATTTCATTTAGGTCTCTAGTTGTGATTTGAACCATGATCCAAATTTCTAATAAAAATACTCGAAGAGAAAATCTAGTGCTTTATCCACCACATACCAAGACCTGCTGGCCCTTTTCTAAAAAATCACAGTAAACCAAGGTCAAATAATACATGCACAACAATTTAATATTCCAGAGAATTTTAGCTTCCACCATTTCTTCGCCTTCAACAGCACAAACCACATACAAAGTGATGCATGGTGGGGTATATCAGATGTGATAACAATGATTATGCAAATCATCTACAACAATAAGAATAAGAAAAAGAATGTCTTACGTATCTCTGTAGAAAGGCAGCATTTCCACAAATGGTTTTGTGCAATAAATCTTCACTACTTCTGGGGCTTATCCTGGGAAGCAGTCAGTACAGTGAGCATATTCCATTCTGTCAGAGGAGACACAAGAGGACACATGCAAAGTTATGTACCAAGCAGATCAGCGTCCACATCTCGAGAAGATAGTCATATTAGCAAGTGATCGAAAGTATGTTTATTGTTTTCTTCTCAAGGGAATGAGATTCAAACAACCTGGTTTCTGTAAGCAGCATGGGAACAAAAGAAAATCTCTAAATAAAATTGACTACAACCAGCTACATTCTCTCATTCAAGATGACAAATGGTCTGACTTTCTGAAAGGTCATTAGTCAAACTCAATTTTAAAATATTCAATTGAGAAAATAAAATCCTTGAATGAAAAATCAAGTTTTACAGAGCACTAAATAACAGAACTCTACCAACATGTTTTCTCTCACTCAGTCCTTCCTATTTAAGAAACATGAACCATAAGCTATAACTGAGTCAGAAGACAAATAACCTCTTTTTTTACCTCTGGCAAGAGTCAAATGGTCCACAGAAGTTAGATGTATCTTTACACTTAGCCTATATATAAATGCATCAAAGAACCTATATTGTCCTAGAGAAGAATCAGAGGTAGCCTGAAATACAGAAATAATCAAATATACAGTGCAGAAAAGCCACAGAACAGAGAAGCAGCAGCTCCTTGTCTCAACACAGCACCTTACAATGCAAGAGGAAGAACTGGTTCTCCCATAAATATGTTTTGATCTCTACCAGTATGCTATTGACACGAATTCATGTCAGCTTACAGGTCATGGCCTGTTTTTATGGTCACTCTCCATTAGTGGTGGTGGGGAAAAAATGTTTCTGTCATCCTCTGAGAAAGTAAAAAGTTTCAAAAATGTCCTTCTTCCGCTTCAGGCAGAAGACCACTTCCTCTCTTCTCCCTCTGCCTGTGCTTGTGAGTAATGCCATGACGGACTACCGATTCACATACTCTCCCAGAATCACATCCTAGATTTGGTGTCCTGCTTGAGGACATCCTCAGTCATTTGTATGAATTGAAACTGCCAGCACTTCAGATGCCAGGAAACGCTCTTTCCCAAATGCCTGAGATATGGAACCACCCACCTCTCTAAGGTGCCAGGAAAGCCCTCTGGATTACTGGGTGCTCTGGCTTCTCTTTCTCTCATGTTTTGTCCAGAAATTCTTGTCTGAACCTGAAGTCTCTCTCTCTCAGTGACATTTTTGCCAAAACAGGAACACATTTACAAATCGCCATTTTCCATCGCAAAACACACTCTATCAAAAAAATACCAGAATCCTTGTGTCCGAGATCTGTTACCCAGCACTTAATGCACTTAATGTTTTGTTTCACTGTTGTGACTGGAAAACTGACCCTTCAGAAACAGTGAGAAGTACACAGTACAAGAAATACCATTCTAGTGAAAGTTTCAACTAAACCATCATTTGTGCATCTATATTAAATTACAGTCAACCATCTACAATCCACAGACCAAATGCCCTGAGACCTGCATCAGCAATTGGTCTGATATCAAAAAATTAGAAAGAATTTGACTCAGCAATATCAGAATACTCAGAATTTTTTTCCTAAAGGTATCTGTAATCTATCCTTCAGCTAATGCTTCTGACTTCCCAGGCAGACTGGGAACATAAAAGACACATGAGGGTCTTAAAGCTGAGCATTTGGATTGCCCCCCATCTTTGAATCGCACTCGCTACTGCATCTAGATGAATAAGGATTAAATTACACCATTCTACCAAGAAGCCAAGGAGATAATTCTGTGTAGGACACAGGAGGCATGATGTGAAAAAATCCACTTGTGTGTCTTGAGTACAAGCTGCGCTATCTCAACGTGACCCTTTTTTGTGGAGCTATGTGGCCACTGGGTCTGCATGAGCACAGAAATACATTATTCACAATTTGTACTTACCATGCTCCCATCTTCAGTGCCTTACCCAGTAAGGAAGCATAGACAGGCTATGCGACAAATCACAAATGATAAATAGTAAAGAGCTCGTGAAAAAACCTCTAGTCTGAAAATTACTGATCCAAATTTTCTGGCGAAAACCCATGAACACTGAATACAGCCACAGCTATAGGACTGGTTGGTTCATGGAGGATTCTCTCAAATTGCATAGCTTTATTACTATATGTATGACTAAAAAATTCTCTATAGAACTATATTAAAACTGTCAGATTTATAAAAGTCAGACAAATCCTCCATTTTTCTGTTCACAACCTCTCTAAATCCCTTTGCTGAAGATCCCAGACCTCAACTGCATTCCTCGAGGATTTACAAGGCACCAGAGGAACAACAATCAGCTCCAAATGAATGTGTGCATTCAGAAGTATATGGAGGCTTTTCCAGCTTTTCAGGTACTTCACTCAGATTAATCTTCCCAAAGGCACTGGATGTATTTGCAAGAGCAATTTTAACCACCGCTCCACTCTGTTGCTTTTCAGCACATCCACTGTGTCTTGTTGATGGGAATAACCGCCATGTAACCAGAGGTGAAAGGAAGAATGGCTGGAATATTGAAGGGAACCCACAAAATCAGGCAACAAAATGCCACATACTTAAGAAGATTTACTCCTCCTGGTATAATATGAGCTAAGACTGTGGATCAGATTGTGATCCCAGATATCATGGTGTTAATCTGAAGTACCAGCACTGATTTCAGCAGAGCCACCCTGGATTTAAGGCCTGACTCGAAGATTGCCACTGATTGACGCTGACTTTGTAACAGCTACTTATTCCAGCATAAGAATCTAGCCTAGAAAAAGATAACGATGCTTTTCTCAACACTGCATTATTAAATGCTTTGTACTAGCTTGCATAATACTTAGCAAGGTTTACTATTTTATTTCCTTTCTTTTTATTTAATCCATGTTTACGTCCTGCTCCAATTCTAATTATATATACAGAGAACCAAATTTTATACACCCTTTCTGCTATGCTCTCTTAATTTCCTGTAACATTTGTAAGATATGAAAGGACACAATGAAAAATGCTACAAGAAAAGCATAGAAAAAAAGCACAGCACAAATGCATCACTACAGAATAAACAACAGACCACAAATTATTTTTCTTTCCTCTTTGCATTCCACCCTGTGTTTTATCTGGGGTATGTTACTATTCATATTGCATACCATGGTTTGTTTTTCTCTGGTAAAGAATGCAAATGTCTTCAGACATGGATGCTGAGGAAAAAACCCATAGTTAGTATGTTGTCAAGATTTGCCTTGCTAAGTAAAAATGACATTGTTATTGTACACAGATTTTTAGTTGAATATTTACATAGATAATAGGATGAGCTGGATGCACCTGTTTGCTAAACAGTTTGGTATGAATTAGATTAGTGGGATATGATTTATTTGGGTCAATAGAAATAGATCTTCCCGGTTGTCCTGGAGATCTGAAAAATAAATATGGCAACTGCTGTATTTTACACTACGCAATCTGAAGAAAGTTCTGCAATGCTTTAAAAAAGAAAAGGCTGCATGGATCTCCACTGCTCTTCCCTCTTCTGTCTCTCTAGGTAAAGGCCTCATTGGATGCCTCCAGTAACATCTACAGCCATAAGAAGAGATGGTCAAAATATTTTTCTCATGGAAAATCTTGACAAGCGGAAGGAAAAAAGAACATAGGTCACCTTTTACCCTTTTTTTGGGGGGAAAAAAAAAAAATTCAACAGCCGCTCTCCTTTCATTGTTTGACCACAGTATATACCCCACGCTAGATGATACACAGGGGAGGGAAGTATAAAAGCCTTTTCATTTCAGCTCCTTCATGTGCCAGAGCTCAGACACATAAATATGGCTAACATTATGCCTCAACAGGACCAAATAAATAAATAAACAAAAAACAAACAAACAGGTAGGTTTTTTGCATGGTTTGGCCAGCCACAGACTGGACTCCCCCTGCCAAAACAGACCTCCCTCCCCCAAGAAATATCTAGAAAATGGAAGTGCTTTTAAAGCCCCACATACTGAGTATACCCTTTTTACGTTACAGCCTGCTGCCTTTTTCCACCCAACACATGGTAAGGATTATATTTAAATAAAGATTTAACACTCATAAATGGTTTCTTTTAATATTGCTGTAAAGTAATGGTTCTTTTATGGGTGAATTTAAACATAATTCCCCTATGTACGGCTGGGCCAAGCAGTATGGTATCATTTTATGCAGCCATAAGCAAGGAGGCACGTTGACCAACAGTGCCTGTGGGTAGAGTGTGGATTTTATTAGCCAATATGAGCTGCTGACCCATGAGCAGAGTCAGCTTTTGCATCTTGTAAAGTCAAGCATTGTAAAGGTACCACCACGTGCGGATAGCGAGCGGCTTCCAGCCCGGAGCAGCTGAGCGCAGCCTCCTGGCTCGGGCAGCAGCAGCTCCCCTTCGGCTTGCGAAGGTTTTTTCCCAACGCCACTACCAGGTTTCGCCTCTCCTGTGGTTAGGCTGGCTTTGCACACACTACTGAAGAGCTTGTGTCAAACCCTCTATTTGCTGGTTACCACCTCTCCCAGCATCTGCCCAGCTGCGCCAGCATCAGACTCCCTGTGGCCCCAGGCAGAAATTCAGGGGTTTCCCTCCCATCCCTGCTCAGGAGGGCTTGCATCGCTGCCTAACCTAGCCTCGCAGCAGCTGGCACACACCACCAACACAAGGCTGTTTCAGATTAAAACTAAGAGTCGAGTTCCCTGCCTAGGGTATTACATGGCACAGATATTCACAGCTCTTTCCAGCCTCACAAGAAGCAGCATTTGGTGACTTTTCAGAACTCGGCACAAGTTTTTTCCCAGAACTTGTTGCTGGGATGGGTGCCTGGTTTAAAAACATTCTTGCCTTTTAAAAAAAAGGCAGGATTATTTTGCTGCCTCATTTTTGCTACACTGCATTCCTTGCACCCATGAGATTACTGTTGCTCTTGATATAATCATCTCTGGGAAACTACAGACAAGGCTAGGATGGGCCTAATTGTCTTAAAACAACGGTCTCTCCCCTTACAAAGTGTCATCTCAAGTTTCCGCTGCCACAAGACCTCATCCCAGATGACACCTAAGTAATTATTTGTGCATTTTCCTGATGTTATTTCCTTCCTCTTTTTTAAAGGAAACTTAGTTTCTGATGCTTCAAATGCTGAGAATACTTTACAAAATATCTTATAGTAAACATCATGCCCACTGGAGGCTCTCCCATGCTCTTCTACATTCCACGATAGGCAAGCTCCTGCCAAAACAAACCTTGGTGGATCAATCGCCCCAGTGGAATGAGGCATGAGAAAATGTTATTCAAAACCCGCTGCAGCGCAGCCACTTGGCAGGGCTCATTGCCATCCATGCAACATATGAAAAGAAACCCTTTATTTATTTCAGTCAACTTCTCACCAGCCAACTAAAAGGCATCCCAAACTGCTTTTGGGTCTTGATTCAGCAAATCATCTCAACACATTTCACAAAAGCTGTGGCCATGAAATAGTTTGGCTTTGTTCAAAATGTGCACCCGCATTGTTTATTGTGTACCTCACACTGGCTGTGGAGATTGCCAGGCAGAAATTTCCAGAGATAGATAACTTGGGAATAACCAGCCAGGATCACATTTTCTAAGGCAATTCTGGACCAAGCAAAGAGACAAAATGAGCAGCAGTGCTTGTCAGCAGGACTACTCAACTCATTTTCATTGGTTCTCAGACATTTATATACTTTTAACTCCCAGAATGAGAAGCCCAGGAGAAGTAGCACACCCCACTGCAGAGCACTAAAATCCAAGCAGGACTCGTTCTTGCTGCCTTTTGTCTCATAGAGGAAAGGAGCTGCCCAAAATTCTTAACGTAGGGATTTACTCCAGAAAATGTGACCTTTTTCTTTTTCCCCACCTTGAACACATCAGCTAGCACCTTCTGCTTTTGGTTGTTTAGTTTTGTTTTGATTCTTGCTTTTGGTTTGGTGTAAATTTGAATATTTTCTTCACACTTTGCAAAGACTTTGAACACAATAGCAGCATCTCATTCAACTTTAAAGCTGCAGTTTCCTTCCCCTTTTAAACTGTGAAGCATGGTATGATTTACAGTGGCATATATTTAGAAAACTGGGCCAAAGCTTTTATAACTGGACGCTCCTAAAACCCTGTTTAAATTTCTACAGGGGAATGCTGGGGCAGTGAGGACTTCTTAAAATTAGGATTTATTTAAGATACTGAGGAGAAACCCAGGAGCTTAACTTTATGCCCTAGCATTGGAAATCTTAGCCCAGGTTTATATTTTAATTCATCTGTCAGCACAAGCTCTGGGTAATGCAGAATTTCACTCTTTCTTCCACCCCTGCCTGCTCATGAAACCTCAACTAGCAATTCCAGCTCCTTTTCATTAGTAGCCTGGCACTTCTCAAAGGACTTGAGCTGCACAGAAGTGTCCCTATGAAAGCTGAAACCCCGAGAAAATGCCTGGGCTTTCAGGTTTCATTGCAGACCCAAAAAGTCAAGTTCATTTTGCTGCAATTCAGCATGTCTCAGGAGCCAAGGTGAAGCGTTCTGTGAAACTGCACTCCATTTAAAGTGAGTGTGGATGGAAGCAATAACAGGAAGTAGGCACAGGCAATTCTAGTTTCCTGTGTAGTCTCAAACCTTAGCAAACAAATGCAGAAAGCTCTAATACAGCTAAACTGTAAACTGGAAAATGTTTTATGTATCACCATTTTGAACTAGACCTAGAAAAGAAATGGCAGGAAAACAAAAATTTAGACCATAGCTGAAATAACACTAAATGTTTTCCAGGAAGAAAGGAGTTGTCTTCTGTCCTGTTGCATATACATACATATAGCCCTCATGAACATTGCATATCCTTGCTTTCCCTTTCTTGGGGAGAAAAAAAAATATACGTGAGAACGCAGTGGAATTCATCTGTGTGAAATGCCAGAGATCAACTCATAAAACCTACTCAAAATAAAATTAACTCCACATCTCCTTTAGCTCTGGCACCAGAATTGCCTCCTAAGCCTCAGGAAATTCTGGCTCCATTCATCAAGGGGTTAAAAGCCACCATGCTGGGAATAATGCATATTCTGCTCTTTCCGAGTCATACTCCTTGATGGTTAATGACATCCAGTCCCATCTGGATAGCAAGCACCATGAACTAACATATCCCCCAAAGAATGTTACCCAGATAATTGTCTTTGATGAAAATCAATTGCATGATGTTCACATTACAGGCTTTTTTAAGCCAGTCACTCATTCTGGGAGATTTAGGCTTCAGTGGTTTGAAGACAAGTGTACATAAATGCACTTAAAATGCAACACTTATCCTACAGTGTCACTGGTGTTTTCTACCTTTCTTCCATACTTTCAGTGAGTGCATTGCTTTACGAGCACTGGGAGGCTGGCCACGTTCAGAGGCTTTTCACAGTAACATGGCCTTGAGCAGAGTTTTGGATGACAATCCACCCATTACTGATGGCACAGAAGGACAGGGAACAGCAGAGTGGAAGCTGTGAGGACAGCTGGGGCAGAGCTGAGATCCACAAGCCTTCATTTCTACCCCACCGTATTCTGTGGCAGCTGACAAACTCACAGGCTGGGCTTTTTTAAGTAACCTAAAGAAAATGGGTATCTAAGTTAAGGATAAATTAATTCCCAGTCAGCCCACAGGCTATCTGATTTCTTGCATTTTCCATGATGGAGTCTGTATAGATAAGTATTTCTACATCTCTTCTGAGTGCTTCCCCTTGATCAAAATACAAATGCACAAAAACCACCATCCTCAAACTGACCCATACTCTTGTCCCTGTTTTCCTTCTTCTGTTTCCCTGCTCTTTTTTCCTTTAGATTTGATATTTTAGGCTGTCCTAATCATACCAAAGTGGGCTGAAGGACTCAAAGGCCAAAATCTTATTTTTCTAAGCCAGGCTTCAAACATCACCCTGGATCTCCTCATAGGCCATTTCTGTAGGTCTTGATTGTCTGCAAGAATTACTAATACGTATTTTGTGAGGGGACTGTTGTTCTTTTTCTTTCTTTACTAAGGTTTGCATGCTTCTTGTGGTATTCTGGTGATGAAAAAGCTCTATGCTAGATCAGTTTGCGTTATGAAAAGTACCCACCCTGTATCTCCAAGCTGTGTCCTATTATTTCCTTGCTAAGGAAATTACAGTCTGCTTGTAGCATCCAAGCCCCCAGTGAAGTTCATGCTAAGACCAAGAAAAACAGTGCTCTGGAAGAACCAGATAGCTTGTTGGTAAAACAGCCATCAGATTATGTGCCATTTTAGAAGTGATATTTTAATATTTGGAAAAAAATCTCCATGGCTGAAGTAATGCAAAATATCAGGAAAAGATTATTATAGTTCTCCATATATTTTTAGATCTCTTTACAATAAGGAAATCTTGATCCAGGACAAATTTTCTGTCATGTAGCATGACTCGGTCACTGCATCATGTTAACTCTGCACTATACGTCAGTCTCTGCTCCCAACAACCCAGTCCCTAGCCTGTTCCCTCTCACCCTGGGACAGACCAGTGCCTCTTGATTCTTGAACATCATGGCAGGTTCCTATAATGCCCCTGTGGACTTGGTGACAGCAGTTCTGTCCACACAGAAGACCCAAAAATAAATAACACCCAACAGATCAAGCTGAACAGCAAACTTGCATTAGCCAATGACTAAAAACAACAGTCAAAAGTAAAAGTTATCAAAACCTGAAAGCGACCAACCAGATGAGTTTTTGCTTTTCAGGCCACTGGCTGCAGAAGGGCTCTTTGCCTTCCCATCATCTCCCAGAGCTGGGTGTAGGAGAGGATTTCATGGAGGGACTGAGAGGGCTGAATCCCACAGTGAGGCTGTTAAGGGAAAAGACTGAGAAAATGGGTTTCAGCATGCTGCTAAAGAGGAAGCAGTAAGAGAAAGGCCTGCAACTGTCCATACCACCCTGAAGACTTGTTGAAGGATGTTACACTGAGGCCAGTATCAGCTTTACACTGCTGGGCAGCAGCAGGTTGATTTGCATTGCTATTTAAATTAGCCAAGTGCTACCGCTCCTCTCCCTTTTCCCTCAACATCATCATGTGAAAGCTTGGTTTCTCTCCTCTAAATTAAGAGACCACTGTTCCCAGGGTGGAGACTAGCATTCTGTTCAAAAAGGTAAATTTTCTGTATCTGTGGGGGCTCTGAGCCAATGCAGGACTGAAAGAGAACCACAGGGTATAGGGACAGGCGGCACAAAGAGTTGGCAAACGCCAAGCAGTATCAGAGCTCTATCTTTGGCTTTGGCTCCCTTTGAAACACCCGTACATTTGCAAAAATTTCCACTGCAAAGTACATCAACTCCTGCAATACCCCACAGGGCTAGGGAGGAGGTGAGAATTTCTGAAAGGGTTTGAGGAGGGATTTCTTTTTTTGCAAAGATGTGTTGCACAAGGTGGGTGAGTCACCTCATACCTTGCACCGTCTCAGAGTCAAAAGTATAAAGGAAACTAGGAGCCAGAAGAATGACTCTAGTGTTTGTTTGTCTCTCTACCTCCTCCTCCAGTCAAAATGTGGTTCCTACAGTCTTGTTAGCCACACCTGTGGTGCCACCACTAAGGCAGGCAGGGAGGTGAGGGGAAAGAAGGGTTGCAGATGGGAGAGGTAGGAAAAAAAACCTCATGGGAGAAATTGCAGGGTGGGACACAGAAAGCAGAGGTGTTGTTTTTCTCTGTAGTTACATATTTAAGGATGGAAAAAACCCATATATTCTTTACAAACTCTCAGGTATACCATTCTGAGCAGCATGGCAGAGAGGCATGAGGAGCTGGACTGACATGGCAGCACCTCTCCTGCATCTGGGAATGAGCTATTTGAAAGCCTGACCAAGATGTTCTGTACATGACTGATGTTTGCTTTGACTGTCATTTGGGAGGAAAAGTGTCTGGACCTCCACTAATGAATTCACCTCAAGATTCCCACACTCAGAGCAGTCTCCAGAGGGCTGATTCAGAAGGCGGTGCCTGAGTGTTGGTGTGCCACAGCCCTGCAAGTCTGCAACCTACTACAGAGAACCACTGTAATATGCTCACAGACCAGCCAGAGGTTTGAGGGTCTGGCTGAGGTTCAGCTGTTTGCTCTGTCCATCCTGGTCTCTACCAGAAGGCCTGTGGGACCGCAGTGAAGTACCAGTCTTGACTGTGGGTCAGGCAGCTGAATGGCAGGGTTTAACAGAGTGGCCAAGTCTGGGTAGGCAGGACAGAAAAATGGAATAACCAGGTGGGGCTGGGCCAACTTAGAGCCATTTTTGGGTAGTTGGGAAGAACCCCACCTAAGATATTAGAGAGCAGGACATCTCACATGTCAAAAAACTCTCCTCTAAATACAACCCAAAGGGGTTACATCTGGCACAGAGATGGTACCAGTTCACTGAGCAATAGTGTGAGGAGGAAGGAATGGCAGATACATGTCTCATGTGCTGGGGCATCTCTTCCCAAAATTGCTACAGGATTTCTGACAGCTGAAAAAAGCCCTTGATTTTTCAGTGTCCTTCGAAAGGTCTCCATGCAGCACATAGTGTGTTACTTTCTTTATCCATTCTGGCAAGATGAGACACTGATCTTTTACCCCACTAGAATTTGTAGAAAACCAATATCCTGTGGTAAAGCTTCAGCCTTATGCTCCTCTTTTAATATAAGCTGTCATTACTGAATCACAGTACTACCCAGATCTGTTTTACATGAGTCCTTGGCAAGACGACGTCAGCTGTACTTAATAAACAAGGTCTGCCTGTATTGATTCACCAATATTGTAAAGAGTAAAGTGTCATCTGGTGTTACTACAACATCAAACCTGCACCTACATCAGATGCAAGGCAACCATCAATCACAAAAGGATTGCATTATCTGCTAACCTAGGGAAAAAAAAAAAAGCAGCATATGAAATTTCAATGAGGAATCCAGCTCCTAACCTTTGAGCAAGAAATGGGTTTCCTCTGTGACTAATCTGCCAACCCCCAGGCTGGAATGACATCATGGCCTTATGCTTACTTCATGACAGCTTCTAGCGTAGACCAGGTGTCCAATTCTTTCTCGGCCACACTTCCCTGGGGCACCCCTCTCTATCCCAGAGCCATTGAATGAAGCAGCTGTTGTAGTAAATTTGCCCTCCTCACTCTGCTTCTGTGCAGGAGTCACTGGGGTGCTTTTCATTGAATTTATTTTCTTTCTATCTTATATTTTCCCAGCAATTCATGGTGAATTTCACTTCAAACAATACTCTGTTTTTCAGTTTTCCTGAAGAATGTATCAGCTGGACAAACCATAGTTTTTGCCTCAATTAGCTGAGGAATAACACTGGGAGAGAGGAATTAGGCCATGATAAATCCTGCAGTTGCAGACATCTTCAAAGGCATTTATATCAGCACATTGGCCAAGTAGGCTCCAGATACATCCCTGAAAGGAACAAAGATTAAGATCCTGTGGAAATGATACCAAGAGACAACTAAGAACCTCTAATATATATCAGGGGCAGAGGGTGATTAGAACCAAACAGCTCCAGTGCCAATATTTACTAATTGGACAGCTTTTCACTACAAATGTAAAGGCCTTTCAATATTGTTACGTACCCAACCACCAACAGGTTTTATCTTCTGTTCAAGGTCACTTTGTTTTGGGTAGCATGGCATCAAGAAAGCAACACAATAGAGCTAGTAGGTAATTTCTTGGTACCTGGGATATTTCATTCAAAGCATCCCAGCTTGCACTAATGTTCTTCCAAGACAAGGTTCTGGCAGCCTCTGCCTTAATTACTCAGGGTGTTCCTGGAATATAAGGTATTTGTCTCCAGACTCGCCCAGAAAGTCTGTTTACAGGCAGGGTACAGACAAACCCAGGACAACGTATGAAGATGAGTGTCAAGTCAAGAATATGTACCCTAGGCTCCCACCAGCCTTCCATAACCTGACAATCAATTCACAGTACACCTCCTGACAACACCTCTGAACAAAGACACTGCTGAATATGAGAAACTCCCAGCTAGAAGGAGGGTACAGTTTCCAGAAAAAATGTTGGTTTAGGCCTGATTCAAGCCAAAGGTGGTATTCAGTACAGACACACACAAATTCCCATGAAACAGAAATGACAGTCACCTTTTTTGGCCAGGTCTCCCAGTGAGGTAAATCAGAAGTAAAATAACACTGAGGCTAGACATGAAGACCTTGTATAACCCTGTAAAAGCAACCTGGCTTGGAACTCCGTATGTATCCTACGCTGGTGTCTTTGGGGGAAGAATCTCATTTGTCCTTACATTCCTGACCTACACTATTATAGACCTCAGCCTGCTTCTTTTGCAGAGACCTTTTAAAGGGGCCGAGTTAAATTGTCCAGAGATGTCAACAAGTTGTGAGAGGCAGGCTCACACTGGCAGCAATTACCAGAGGGCAATGATCAATGGGGGTCTTTTGTTAGCATTACAGGATCACTATTGACTCAGGAAGGAAGTGCCCCCATGGTTTAGGCTGAGCTCAAATGGACAGGCAGCCTTGCCCTTGGCTGCTCACAAGCCACTAACCTACACTCATCTCATTAATTATTCCTGTCCAAATGGCAGCGATCGTTATGATCCACAATCAGCTGAGGAAGAAGAGGTCACAGCAAACACAGAAGCACCATTTACCAATCCAGGACACGCATCCTTTCTCTTATTTGCATCCGGATTATTGTTTGATGCCAGTGCTGTTCCTTTGACAAACAGGTAACAACATATGACAGCTACACCAGCTCTCTGCAAAAAAAAAAAAAAAAAATTTGATAGAGCTGACATGTTTTTCCACTTATAGAAGTAAACCTACAAGGCACATTGACCTTGCTAATTGTGTAGATAGGGAGAGGGGATTAGTCTTCATATTCCGGTGCGTCCGGATTTCCTTGATCCTCACATGCTCTTGTTCCAAGCTATGGCCAGAGCCATCAATGGTTTACAAGACACTTGACACACAGTCCAATTGCTTCAAAGGTATAGTTTGTGCAAGAGAATTTATAGGAAGAAAAGCCATTTGACAGGAATAAAAGACATTTGAGGGATGAGGGCTTCTGGATGGAAGGATGGAGTCTCCTATTAAAGTCACCTTACACTGCTGAGGGATAAATCACTCCCTCGAACATATCGCAGTCTGCTGTAAAGGCAACTGATTAGTATGACTGAGAATCAAACTACACTCTGTTCTTACCCCCCACTGTGTTATTTTTCTCCCTTGCACTGAATTGTTCAAGCCATAGCATTTTAAATCAAGCTCTGATTTAAGAAAGGGAAGAATATACAAAAGGAGCAGTATATTCCAAACACACCCTGCCCTTCAAGCTTAGTGCTCCCCAGCCACTTCAGAAAGAGGAAAATCACGAGCCCCAGAGGAAACCTTACAAATGTGCTCTTGCAAAGTGAATTTTGCCACGTGTACCCAGCTGGGAAGAGGAAACTCCCCAGCACCTCTGCTCAACACCCTGAGCCCTGGGGGTGGTTATATTTGCAAAAAAGTTGCCGTGCCCCAGTCTATCCTGCTAACTAACCAAGGAACAGCAGACTGCCTTAGTTTCAAAATAAGAGGAAGACCCCTACCAGGAAGCCATTTCCTTCGCTAAGTTGCATTTGTGCAGAAGGCTTTTTCCTCTCCTTCTCCCCTCAGGAGGGATAAAATACAAAAAAGGGACTTTCAACATCTGCTCTTAATTTTTATTTTCTTAACTCTTGTTGGGTTTTTGGTTTTGTTTTTTTTTCAAGACTCTTATCCAGTGCCTATAGCGTAAGCAGTCCGTATTTTGCTGACAAGCAATTATCAGATCTGGTACTCTCTGTCAAACAGGAACGCCATCAGGCTTTGACAGAAGCATTTGCAGTGGGGAAGACCCAGCATTTACAGACTGGGTTTATACCAGAATCCACTGCACCCAAAAGCACCCTGTGATTTTATCCAATGCCCTTGAGCAGGGACTGAGGAAAGATTTAAATGGTTCTTCGCTACAACAGTCTCCAACAGTGATCAGACAGGAGATGGAAAAAGAAAAGGTGAGGACTGTGTGCTCTGAGGAGCTGGATGGTTTTCAAACACTCCTCACTCTGTGGTCTCCTAGCAAACAGTCAAGGGACTTGACAGCAGTACAATGATTTCCTCTCATTGTACTGCCGCAGCATCAGTCTAAAAACACCAGTTGGGGTCTGGTTTAGCCTTCCAAAACCGGTCCCGTTTACAAGCATCACACATGGGAACTTAAAATCATTCTGGGTCATGGCTAGCGCTGACCACACCTTACACTTCTGTTTAAGAGAAACCCATTCTCCCTCCATTGTTCCTCAGGGAAGTGGCTGTGTGAGAGCTGAAGGCAAATCACCCCAGCGAAGACTAGCAGCCTTTGTCCAAAGCATCAGGGATCCACTTTGTTATTAATATTAGTGCAAAGCACTCATGTTCAGCAACAGATGGTCCCTCTCCCAGCCAGGTTCCAGGCACCAAGCACTCCACCAGATAACTCCAAAGGGGAGTGGGGATGGGAAGGGGAAGGGGATGGAAGGGAGGGCACTTCCCTAGGCCTAAGAATGGCTTCTGTCACCTCAGCTGCCGCGCTGCCTTATCAAGACCTTTATATGTCCTTTTCCATAGGCTGTGCATGACATCAGCAATCCCAACAGACAGTGTAAACTGCCACCTCTGGAGCGTGTTTCAAACCGATGGTGGCTGAACGGCCAAGTTATATGGAAGCAAATCCATAGGAATCATATGAATATCTATAGACCAGCTGGGGCAGCATGGTGGATGGTGGGGCAGCCATGTTGGCTGTCAGGGCAGCCACAGCAACCGGCAGGGG
>NW_010267371.1:18765-23469 GCF_000690775.1 Eurypyga helias
GCTCCTCCACCCTAGCAGAGGGCAGCCAATGTAGCGTGGCCATCACCACAGAGGGGCAAGCCACGAACCCCCGCTGAAGCCCTGTCAGCAAGTGGCCGCTTCCCTGCCAGTGAGAGGCCAGTGGCCAGAAGGGGGGCTCAGCCATGCCTCCAAAGCCGTGCTACGCTACACATCGCTGTGCCTGTTTGTATAAAGCCATTTTTTGTCCACCCTAGCAGAGGGCAGCCAATGTAGCGTGGCCATCACCACAGAGGGGCAAGCCACGAACCCCCGCTGAAGCCCTGTCAGCAAGTGGCCGCTTCCCTGCCAGTGAGAGGCCAGTGGCCAGAAGGGGGGCTCAGCCATGCCTCCAAAGCCGTGCTACGCTACACATCGCTGTGCCTGTTTGTATAAAGCCATTTTTTGTTTTCCTTTCCAGAAAGAATGCTGCCAATCGCTGGAGGCAGACGTGTTTATCAAGACGTGTATCTCGAAGCCTGACATGAGATCTGCGGCCTCCGGTGCAGCTGAAAAACAGTCTGTCAACACCTTGGAGAGAGCGAGCCAGTGGGACCAGCGGGGGACCAGCCCGGCCCGAGCCCCTGCCAAAAGCTACACGAGGAGGGAAAGTCAAATTCAAGCCGAACAAACCTTTTCCATCCACCCTGTTCAGTCTCTGGTGGGGGCGTCCAAACCACAAATCGGCCAGCTCTTACGTGAAAGGAGAAGCTTTTTTTAATTACTATTTTTTAAACTCTCCCTTCTCTTCATTTTTAAAACTGCTCTGCCCATAAGGCCGTGAACATAACACTATATTAGGCTTGAAAGTTTATCTCAGAGGGATGTTGAAGTACTATCATGCTGAAGATTGCCCACTTAGGAAATCAAACACCCTCAGAGAGATCTCTGCACTTGATGATCAGCCTGAATAAAAAAATACCGAGTGCAGAGTGAATCCTTCAAGCAGAGAGCTGCCGGGGAGGAGAAGGGGGTGAGACACAGGCTGAAGAGACTTTCTGTTAACACTTTCAGACTCTTTCTGCTGCTCCCCAACTGCCGCATCAGGGAGGATGGTTTCTGGGGGAATGGAGGGCAGTGGAAACCCTCCTCACAGGGCATGAGTTGCTCACAGGCCTGCAGCACCGGTGCAGTCTGCAGGCCATGACAGGCTCTTCTGCCTCCCTTTCCAGAAACACCAGCTCTGGAAGGAAAAAGGAGAAAGATAGGTAATACGCAGGGAACTTTCACAGGCCCTGGGAAGGAAGGAATAAAAAAAGGAAGAGAAGAAAAATAAATAAATAAATTCCGATTTCCAGTGAAAGGCAGTTCCTCTGAGTTATATGGAAAACGTTGCCTGTATCTGTGCAAAATTCCCCTAGAGGTATTGCTTATCTGGTAATCATCAGTCAATCACATTTGCACTCAGCTAAACTTCCTGAGGCAGAGCAATCTCCAAATCACCTTTTCTGTAAATCACTCTTTCTTCTCAACAGCTCTTCACCCCAGCACCTTCCCCATCCCTCCTCCTTCCTGAGGCTCTGCTGCTTGTGCCGGGCAAGGTGCCCAAAGGGGGCGATTGCAGCTCTCCTGTGAGAGATGCATAGCCAGCATTCCAGGAGGCTCATGTCACTGAAGCCTGCAAAAATGACAAATAGCTGGGGAAGAAAGGGCACGTGCACAAAAATGCCACAACTTTCACAATTACTTACCTAGGAGAAGATTGGGGTTGTATGTAGACAGGTACTGTCCCAGGCCCCATATATTGTGAGACATCCCTGAAGATGGACTCCAGGATGGAAATGTTTACCTTCCCAAACCGCTGGAAAGCCCCCTTTCATTCAGAGCACTTCAACCTTCCCCCTTGTGTGTATATGATGGGAGCGCATTCCCCACACCACCTGGTCCACAGGAAAAGCATAGTTCCCCAGCTTATCCACAGAGAAGGTATGTCCCAGCCCTGGACACGTTAACGGGACCTGGACTGTGCTTCTTACACTTAATGTAAGGCAATTTTTTATGTGCTCTTGATTATTGTTCCTCTTCTCTGAAGTGCCTGTTGCTCCTTAGATTGTGACATGGGTACAACGATAAGCAAATTCTAATTCTCCCTAGCTCGTGGACACACAGAAAAAGCTGGGCAGGACAAAATCTCATGACATCTGATATCACTGGTGGGATCTAAACAGACATAAAGACGTGAAAGAAAGATAGATTTTTATGGATCACCTGCAGAAATGCAAAGCATAGTGTTTCTCTATGCATCCACTGGGCTTGCAGGATTTTCACCCTTGGACCACCAAGTTTTGCTTGCCAAGGTAAAGGCACAGAGTACGGAACTAAACTTGCTAGTTTGGGGTAGTCTATTCTCATTAGCAATTGCAAAATGTTTTCCATACTTCGTGTCTCCTCAAAATATCTGAGTCTTACCTAAGTCTGCACAGATGGTTCTGACATGCCCAGGGAGAACAATTTCTAAAGTTCAGGGTCATGAGAAGGAAAACTTTCTGGGTTCTCCCATAATGCATGGTTTTGGTTATTTTCCAAAACAAAAAACCCAAACACCCTTTTTTTTCCCTTCTGCTCCCCTTTCCTGCAGCTCAAAGCTTTGGCATCGACCACAGCATTCGTTCCCATGAACCGTCCAAGAGCTGAACCTTATAATCTTTGCATCAAATGAATTTCTGTTTACAACCCCACAGCTGGTCATGATGAGAGGGGCTTCCCACCTTCAAAAATAAGTATCTGTCTCTTGCTCTGAATATTCACTTAATATCTAGGAAAAATACAGCAATGGGACTATATTATCAAAAAATATATGAAAACTTTTTTTCCAGAGCTTATCCAGAAACTACCCAAACATTGCACATGAGCTTGCATGAGAGGCTTTATGTTGGCAAACACATAAAGAACATGGTGGGACAGATTTCCCAAATGGGCTAAGTTAGTACCGTTCCCTTGACTTGATTCATGTAAGTGTAAGTCTAGCCTGAGATAAAGATACGGGCACCATAATGAGGAGTTAAATTAGAGCCTGCATTTTCCTTTAGCATTTCCTGAAATATGAGTAATTACTGGGGGTGTCAGGGAACAAATCCTTTGGGATACAATCATGCACCTACTTTGGCACACTGGGCACACCTTTGCAGGGAGCCTGGCTCATTCTTCTGGGTAGTGAAACACTGACTGCCTGCTTTCCGGGATGATATTTTGTGCATGTAGATGACAGCACAGGCAAAATGTCAGACAAGTCATTTTATCTGGCTGCTGGAGAATGAGGCTTGCAACGTCCGAACTGAAATATGTTACCTTTTGGAAAGATCACATCACCACCGATAGGCAAAATGATCAAAACTGCTTATCAGCTGTGCTTGGAATAAAGCCAGAGCACCGCTGGAGCAGAGGCCTTTCTTTGCCTGTGCATCACATCATCTGCGTTATCAGCCACCTCGCTGCAAGCGCACAGTGAGGCTTGTCACGATCCCTTTGCACCCACAGAGCAATGCACCAAGGCCGGGAGGAGGAGGATGAGAAAGCATCTGAGCTTCTTTGCTGAGTGTTTCCTGTTTCATTTGTTTCTTTGTTTTGAAAAAGAGAAGAAAGAATCTGTCTTGGATGTCATGTATAGAGACTCTGGCTCTGAAACTGCTGCAGTGCTCCTATTCAGCTCCAAGCATCCCCTTGCTCAATGGCCTTTTATCTCCCGATCACTGACATGACAGGAACTGCGGTTACCATGTCACCGGCAGCTATTGCAGACTCCAAGGGATCAGGACCTTCAGCCACAGGTTATGGACTCAATACATATTCACAGAGTCCGCTGAGCTCCATGATCGCTCGGACCTCGCAATGTAACATTGGGAATGCACCTACCCACTCCAGCGCAGCATTTACATTAGACAGTGTGCACAAAATCTAAACATTTGACTTTTTCTTTTTTCAGTGTTAGAAGAAACAATTTTAATTTCCACTAATTTATTTTGAGAGTGTGCAGCGAGCTACAGTTTTGCAAGAGCACTGTGAAATCACTGCCAAATTAATTGGGTCTCTTTTACCTGCTCTGGCATAAAACTCACTGTTAAAATGACTCAGATCATGGGGTTTTCTGTGATTTTTGTTTGTTCTAGGGTTGAGTGAGTTTATCACTTCCTTGCAGTTGGTTGGTTAAGTTACCCGGTGGTGGTCCATACGAGCAAGTTGTTGACGAAAGTGCCAACAGAAAGCAACTGGGCAAATTTTCCTTTTGCAGCTGTTTGGGGCCCCAAAACTCCATCACATGAATGATGTTGAAGAGGACTCAAAGAATTAAAAGCAGGTATTTTCCCAAGAGTTTGTAAGATGCCCACAATTGCTTCTGCACCTAGCTGGCAGTAAGACAGCCCTCAAGCTTTTCCAGCACTGCTTTCTGCGAGGGAAGTGATGTGGAAATATTCCCAAACCAGCTACAGTCATTTTAAAAAATTGTCCTGGTATTTTTCAAGCTGTAGAAATGTTTTTAGAAGGATTACTTCCCTTGCTAAGGCTATAAGAATCGGGGCACGGGTGTGGAAATACTGCAAGTTTTTCTTTCCAAGAATTCAGCTCCCACGAACCTGAATTTCCACCAGCTCTCCCATTGTATTCAAGGAGCCCATTGTTTCAGCGGAAAACCGGCCAGCAGCCCTCGCCTGAAGACGAAAGCTGTTGTAACGGGGCGCTGGGGCCCGCGGCGGCGGCTGCCGACGGTGC
>NW_010267372.1:0-224 GCF_000690775.1 Eurypyga helias
CTGGAGAACCTCAAACCACCTCAAGGTGGGGGTGGGACACCCCGAAAAGGGCCTAGAGCACCCTAAATCGCCCCAAAGAGGGGCTGGAGCACCTCAAAGTGGGGCTGGAGCACCCCAAACCACCCCAGAGAAGGTCTGAAGGACCCCCAAGAAAGTCTGGCGCACCCCAGCATGGAGCTGGGACACCACAAGACACCCAAAAGTGGGTCTGGGGAACCTCACAC
>NW_010267372.1:268-649 GCF_000690775.1 Eurypyga helias
GGGTGTGGAGGACCCCAGTTGGCTGGAGCATCCCAACAATCCCCCAAAATGCTCTTGGAATGCCCCCCAGAAGGTCCCATGCGCTCACCTGGCCGCCGCCCCCGCCAGCACCTTCTCCGCCCGGTCCCCGATAACCTCCTGCCGCAGGTAGTAGAGCATCCGGACCCGCAGGAGAACCCTGGGAAGAAGGCGGGATGGGAAAAGGTCAATTCCAGCAGCCCACAGTGCCAAGGAGAAGGAGCTGGGAAAAGACCCCGATGGCTAAGGAGAAGGACCTGGGAGAGGACCCCAATGGCCAAGGAGAAGGACCCAGGAGAAGACCCCAATGGCCAAGGAGAAGGACCCAGGAGAAGACCCCAATGGCCAAGGAGAAGGACACGG
>NW_010267372.1:1297-4560 GCF_000690775.1 Eurypyga helias
GAAGGACCAAAGAGAAGATCCAACGGAGCCAATGAAAAGACCCGGTAGGAGAAGACCCTCGGAGAAGACCCCAACCTACTTGTTGCATTGGTGCTTGAGGTGCTTCTTGTAGCTCTCATCTTGGAAGAGTGTCTCCGGGTTGTACTTCCGGATCCAATCGGCTTTGTGGACATCAAAGGTGCTTTGAGATTTGACCTTCTTTCCTTTCCGACCCCGAGGAACCGGGATGGAAAGACCTGGAGAAGGAAAAAACCCATGGAAGATGGAGAACACAACCACCGGTGGAAGATGGAAGATCCACCAGCCCCAGCGGGACCCGAGGAGGTTGCGGGGTTACCCACAGGGTGCGGAAGATCCTCACCGGAATGGTTTTGGAGCTCCTTGGTCTTCCCGTTCTCCGTGGGGGTGATGAGGTCCCAGATGAAGCTCTTGATGTTCTCGTCGCCGCGGTAGTGGAGGAGGCAGTAGACCAGGATGGCGCGGCAGATGGTCTCCACGTCGCGCTCCGCCAGGCGGCGCTTGAAGCGCCCGTGGGATAAGATCTCCCGCCAACGGCCCCACCTGGGGGGGAACAACGGGGGAGGTGAGGACCCCGCGGGGGCCATCTCCAGCAGGAAGCTCCGTGTGGTGGGCACTGGAAGTGACCTGGTGCTCCAATGAGTGTCCACTCACGGTTTACACCAGCGAGCACCTACTCCTGGTGGCCACCGGGGAGGAGCTTCTCGCTCCCTCCACCGAGTACCTACTCATGGTTTACACCATGAAAGACCTTCTTTACTCTGCTCCCAAAGTATCTCCTCACGGTTTCCACCAGCGACGATCTTCTCCGCTCTCTCCACCAACTCCCTCCTCAGGGTTTACACCACGGAGAACCTTCTCTGCTCCCTCCACCAGGTATCTCCTCATGGTTTCCAGCACAACCATCTCCGCTCTTGCTACCCACCATCTCCTCAGGGTTTACACCAGAGAAGACCTCCTCTGCTCTCCCCACCGCCCACCTACTCATGGTTTACCCCACAGAGGACCTTCACTGGTCTCCCGAGTATCTCCTCATGGTTTCCACCACAGAGAACCTTCTCCACTCTCCCCACCGAGTATCTCCTCATGGTTTCCACCACAGAGAACCTTCTCCACTCTCCCCACCGAGTATCTCCTCATGGTTTCCACCACAGAGAACCTTCTCCACTCTCCCCACCGAGTATCTCCTCATGGTTTCCACCACAGAGAACCTTCTCCACTCTCCCCACCGAGTATCTCCTCATGGTTTCCACCACAGAGAACCTTCTCCACTCTCCCCACCGAGTATCTCCTCATGGTTTCCACCACAGAGAACCTTCTCCACTCTCCCCACCGAGTATCTCCTCATGGTTTCCACCACAGAGAACCTTCTCCACTCTCCCCACCGAGTATCTCCCGTATCTCCTCATGGTTTACATCCTTCCTTGCTCCCTCCACCAAGTATCTCCTCGTGGTTGCCCCCAGACCACACCTCGAACCAGGCCTAACCTCTTCTCCCAACCCAGAACCTCCTCCGGTTGCCGCCCCGGCAGACCTGGCCCCCTCACCCGTAAACCAGGAGGTGTTTCTCCACGCGGAAGCAGTCGGTGCGGCCGTAGGCGTGGTGGAAGCCGTGGTGGTGCCGGTCGTGCCGACGGGCCCGCGGCCTCTCCTCGTCTTCGCTCTCCAGATCCGAGAATTCCACCAGGTCGTCGTCCCGCAGCGTGCTGAAATGCCGCGTCTGCTTCCGCACCCGCGGCGTGTCGATCACCAGGTTGTTCTGGATCCCGCGGATGGAGACGATCCGTCAGCTCCCGCCCCACATCCTGCCCCACAACCACCCCAGCCCCACGGTCATCCTCTCCAACCTTGCTGTTGAGAAGATCCAAGTCCAGGTCAGCTTTCTTCGCCCACTTCTGCCAAAAATTGGGGTCGTCCAACGCTATATCCGTGCGGTTTTCCGAGGCCACAAAGCTCGCCTGCGGTTGGACGAAGGGTTGGGCGCGTTCCAGGTGGGAGACGCTCCCCCCAGCGCGCGGCGGAGACCCCGGCGGTACCTTGGCGAAGGTGGAACCCTTGCCCTCGCTCTCGATGGTGATGGTGGTGGTGCGGCGCAGCAGGATCTGGTCGATGTCCTCCTCGCAGAACTTGGAACCTTCGTCGTCCTCTTCCATGATGGCCGCGTAGGCGCCCTTCCGGAGGAGGTCCTCGATCTCCTTCTTGGAGAACTGTTGGATCTGATGGGAGGGGTTGGGGGTTGAGGAAGGAGGACCAACCCTCCAAGGTCTGTGTCCCCTCAAGACGAGGGTCTCCACAAGGCCGTTACCATGGTAGACCCCCATCCCCATGTTCCTCACACTCCATTTTCCTTGGAAAACCCCTTCCTCCAAGGGCTTCCTGCCCTGTTTTCCTTGGAAAACCCCTACCTCCAAGGGCTTCCCGCCCTGTTTTCCTTGGAAAACCCCTTCCTCCAAGGGCTTCCTGCCCTGTTTTCCTTGGAAAACCCCATTCCCCTTGGAGAACCCCTTCTCCAAGGTCTTCACACCTCACTTCCCTTGGTAGACCCAACCCCTCATGGTCCCACACCACGTTTCTCCTCAAAGACCCCCGCGCCCTCGGTCTCCACACCCCATTTCCCTTGGAAAACCCTTTCTCCAGGGTCTTCACACCCCACTTCCCTTGGAGAACTCCTTCCCTTTGGTCTTCATGCACCATTTCCCATGGAAGACCCCATCCCCTACATCATCCCATCCGACTTCCCTCGGAAGACCTCCACCTCCTTGGTCTTCACATCCCATTTCCCTTGGAAAACCCCTTCCTCAAGGTCTTCACGGCCCATTTCCCCTTGGAATCCACCATCCATGGGGTCTTCATGCTCTATTTCCCTTGGAGATGCCCATTCCCATGGTCTTCACATCCCATTTCCCTTGGAAAACCCCTTTCTCCAACATCTTCGCACCCTATTTTCCCTGAAGAACCACCTCCCCTTGGTCTTCAGACCCCATTTCCCTTGGCAGATCCCTTCTCCAGAGTCTTCTCACCCCATTTCCCTTGGAGAACCCCATCCCCGGGGTCTTCACAC
The DNA here is from genome assembly GCF_000690775.1 of Eurypyga helias. Classification (NCBI taxonomy): domain Eukaryota; kingdom Metazoa; phylum Chordata; class Aves; order Eurypygiformes; family Eurypygidae; genus Eurypyga; species Eurypyga helias. Next base: position 4,377 of record NW_010267372.1, read on the forward strand.
CCCGTTTCCCTTGGAAGACCACCATCCATGGCACCTTCACCCCCCATTTCCCTTGGAAAACCTCATCTCCCAGGTCTTCACGCCCCACTTCTCCTGAAGGCCACCATCCATGGGGTCTTCACCCCCCGTTGCCCTTGGAGAACCCCATCCCCATGGTCTTCACCCCCCACTCTCCTTGCGAGAC
>NW_010267373.1:0-24407 GCF_000690775.1 Eurypyga helias
CCGACCCACGTGCAGGACCTTGCACGTATGCCAGTGAGGTGTTAATAAACTTGTATTAGATGGCTTACATTCAAAACACAAATACTTTTGCCAGGGTAAAGTTTAGGCATGTGAACATTTGACTCAACAAACACTGATATTTCAATAATTACTGTCATGTCAGGCATGCTTTAACGATCGCAACAGATTCCACAGAATATTTAACCCAGCTGAGGAGCAGTCATGTGCTGCTTGGGGGCAGGACTGGAAAAAAAAAAGGGAACAGCCTTCATAAGGGATGATGGAGAGGATGCCAAAAAGTACCTCTGTGAGGTCTGCAAAACAAATGGCAGACTCATGGGAGCTTCTGAGATGGAGAGGTCACTGGTCCTGATACAGACCTTAACAAAACCATCTGGGAGCAGCAGCAACCAGAGACAGTAATAATGTTGAATACTGATCCACATCTTGCAGAGAATATTGGTCTTTTACTAAAAGTTCTCAGGTTTAGTTATCATCTTAGTCTAGCAGTCTCACACAAGGGAACTAGAAGTGAGAAAGGAAAAGGCCCAGGAAAAGTATAAGAAAGTGTTAAGAATGACACAATTTTTGGGGGTATATGAAGACTGTTATTTTACAATTATCCAGAGCAATCTCTTCTGTTCCTACCCTAAATCAATCATTTCATTCCATTTAGATCTTCTCAGGTTTCCTTCTAATACTAAAAAAATCTTTTTGAGCTTTGAACATAAATGTGAGAGAATATGGAAAACTCAAGACAACCAAAACCCTGCCTGAAGCCCACCAAAAGTCACTTTAAATTTAAGAAAGAGCCTTAGTTCCTAACCTCTCTCTACAAAACTCAGTGTATGTGTCTCCACAGACCGAGTCACTGCCTCTACATCAGGAGCCAGTTACTGCTTAAAATTAGGCACTGAATTAGGTGTTAATAACCTGCCTTAAAAAGAGCCTTTTTTAATTATTAAAAATCTAATTGTTTTAATACAAGTAAAAATACCAACTTCTAGTAATGACCCATTAAAAAAGCAAAAAGCAAAACAACTGTATTATTTCAAGTAAAAGTGTTTAACGGAGACAGTGAACTCTGGACATCAGGAATGAATAGCACATGCCATTCAACAGGTTGAACTTAAATACTGACTTCCTTTCTTGACAATTTATATTCCACAGGCCTGTGGAGTTCACTGTCAGTATCTGAAATACAGATGCATTACAATTACACCTAGAAATCTCTTATTACCACAAGTTACAAAGGACTTCCATGCTTGAAATGCAGATTCTGCATTTCCCTAATGGGGTCAAATAACAGTTCTCACTCATACCAGACTAAAAGCAGTTCTTGCCAACAACCTATGATAAAACAGTGAGAGGCTTTTTATGTGTAACCTTCTGTTATTTAATTCTCTTCCAGAGATCATGAACCCCTGATTTTAATTTCAGACCACTACTGTACTTACCTAGGTCAATAAGAATTGCGTGTTGCTGGGAAGTGAGTTGTTTTAGGAGTTCTTTATAAGGTGTGTCCTTTGGTTGCTGTTTACACGGAAACTGATGTTTAAGATGGTATTGCTCTGCTAGAAACTTCCAGATCTCCCCACGGTGGTGACGTGGTACCCCTGACAGAAGAAAGTCATTAAAACAATAATTTGTACTCATACTGTGGGTTCAGCTATAGTTGAGCTAACAGGATTGAGGAACTGAAGATCCCTATCTGCTAGATGTGCAAGCAGATCCCCATGTGCTATCTCCAGCAGACCATAGAATCAGATCAAATTACAGTGCTTTTACTTCCTCAACCAATAAAAGACATCAGCATCTTAACAGGGGAGATTTAAGGCAGGCAGGGTGAGCTGCCTAAGTGTAAGGTTACCATGTATATCCACTCTGAGAAGTACTAGAGAAGACAGCAAAAAAATGGCAATACTTCTCACTGAAAAGTTATAAGCCTGTCTCTCATTCTTCCATGTAAAGTACACAATAAAGCACTGCAATAGAACTATTTATCATTTTTTTCACTAATATAGCACTGACAGTGTTGTGCGGACTAAGTTTTAGGAAGGTGGGATGGACATGTACAAACAAGATGTGATCTGCAGACTACAACAGAAGGCAGATAATCACACAGCAAGCATTGTATTCTCGTTTTGCAATTGATTTGCTGAATGACTGGTACATTAAAAATGTTTTAAAGCTTGAATTTCTTTCTCTAGAAAAAGGAACGACTAACTATTTCACACAGGTAATGGTAGCCGTCATTTGTATCTATATGCAAAGATCTGAAAGTAACAGAGAAGTTATTGTTACATGTGTACTTTATTCAGCCCAAGACTGGCACCAGTAAATCATCTGCACAAGAGATCAATACGCTGTTCTTTGGGAAAGTATTCTGCCTAATCCACCATGTGCTGGAACTAGGTATTACAGTTTGAAGGAACTTAGGGCTTCAAGATTTTGGGGCTGCTTTTTTCTTTTGGTATATATGTTAACACATGGATGACAGCAACAAAAGGAGAAATCAAATTTGACTCAAGCATAGAACTTAGATGGAGAGGTAACAAAACATATTAGAGCAAGTTCACTGCCTTCTCTCACATAAGCACAAAAGGATGTGGATTTGTCTCTGCAACAGTTATTTTTACTGCACTATTGTAATCCCAGAGACAATTGTTTGAAAATGAAATGCCAGTAGAAATGTGTAATATTTGAATCCACTTCACAAATGTATTTAGAGAATGTTTCTGTAAATTATTTCTAACTTAGTAGTTATTTTTAATGGTTTCGGTCTAAATTAGAACTTGGAAAACTCAATTTAAATGCATTTTTAATTTCTGCATAGATATGAAATTTGGCATCACTTCAAGAACGCTGGTTTGACACAACTGGGCTCTAAGAAAGCAGAGTATATAATGGCATCAGAGCTAGGGATAATTCCCCCATCTACTGGCTACTTGTATGTGCTTCCTATTAGTGACCCACTAAGCAGGGCTTTATTTATTTATTTAGCATCGCTCCAAGTTTTTTAAGTTTTATTTTGAACTCATGCCAGCAACTCTAGACTGTCAACAGATACCAAGTTTTCTCATGCTCAATTATTGACTGGACAGAGCGCTTTACCTACATGAATGGAAGGAAATCTGCAATAATGAGTTTCCCTTACTCTGCACAGATTTCTGCTTGGGGCTTTGATATTGTTAGAAATCTAGACTTAGTCATCTTAAGTGGACAATTTGGTTTAACTTGCTTGAATAATTACATACAGACAGGTGCAATATTTAAGATGTTAAACATCTGCTAGTGGTGAATTTTTGCGACTTTCTTTACACATTGGGAAGCTTTGTACAGAACTACACGAGGCTCCTTGGAGTAGCCATCTGCACCACTGGCTACATACAGCACTGGGCATAAGGCCTTCAGGTCCACATGTGCCACAAATAACATCAAGGAATAACCCAACTTCTTAGAACCTTTAAAAACCAACATTAGCTTATATTACTTTTGATGCAGCAGAGAGAGGGGCTGGTTGCTCAGCCCTGCAGTTGTGAGGAAGATGTTATGTGGTGCTTGCAGGTACAGTGTATGGCTGAGGTCAGAAAAAAAAAGGCAGTTCTAGAGATATCCACGTATACTGTTTGTATACACACATACCAGACAGGCTGGAACAGAAAATTGACAGATAATAGTGCAGACAGCTTCTTCAGTACTTTACACAGTCATTTCTTTGGCATTATCCAGGTTTTTTTCTTTAATTATAACTATAAATTATAATTTAATTTATAAAATCAGATTGCAACAGTTTAACACATTGAGGTACTGTACAACTCTCCTCTAAGGAAAAGTGTTATTCAAAAATAAATGCCACATACTTTTAACTCTAGGAATACATTTGCAGCTGAAAGGTACTGTTATTTGCATACACATAACCATGAAAATACCAAACATTGTTACTTGTTTAGTCAGCAACCTGAGGAACAGCTCTAATGAGAATCTGGTTATAAAGAGTGGTTAAGCAGTCACGCTATTTGTTTTCTCATCCAATTTACATGCATTTCAACAACTCAAAATAACAAACTGTGCTTACCTTGACCAACAGCGGAGTGTATTTTTTCCACATCAAATTTAATCTTTGCCCTTCCAGGTGTACTCAGCATTTTTTCCCATATCAAAGTTACATCTTTTAAGCATGGTGTGATTTCTTCATAGTCAAGTTTCAGACGTCTGTTCTGCAGATTGTTTTCTGAAGCTGGGAAGTGATATCACGAATGTTCCAGTTAATACTGTTTACTATTTGTAAAATATATTAACTTAGAACTTCATCAAGCAAGCTACCTAAAATTAAAATGTATTCATTCTGAAACATTACATGTCTACATTTTAGTGATCGTGGGGTAGTGGTCATTTTTTTGTTTCAGTGCTGGGTTTTTTTAAGATATTATATGCAATATTAACTGTGTTTGGTCTGTTAAATTAAGTTCCTTACAGACAGTCAACTTTTAAATCTGAAGAAACATGAGAAATGATGACTAGTGAAATTAACAGAAGATTTTCCTAACAGGATTAGGAAACAGATGGTTTCCCAAGATATAGAGAGGGCCGAGGTACTCAAGGCTTTTTTTGCCTCAGTCTTCACTGTCAAGGGCTCAAACCATTCCCTCAGAGTCACAGAAGATAAGGGCAGGGACTGGGAGAATGGAGAGCCACCCATGGTCAGTGAGGATCTGTTTTGGGAACACCTGAGGAACCTGAAGATGCATAAGGCCATGGGACCTGATGGAATACATCCATGGGTCCTGAAAGAACTGGCAGATGGGGTTGCGAAAACTCTATTCATCATATTTGAAAAGTCATGGCAGTCTGGTGAAGTTCCCGCTGACTGGAAAAGGGGAAACATAACCCCCACCTTTTAAAAGGGAAAAAAAAGAGGACCAGGGAACTACAGGCCAGTCAGTCTCATCTCTGTGCCTGGCAAGATCATGGAGCAGATCCTCCTAGAAATCATGCTGAGGCACATGGAGAATGAGGAGGTGATTGGTGACAGCCAACATGGCTTCACCAAGGGCAGATAGTGCCTGACGAACATGGTGGTCTTCTACGATGGGGTCACGACCTTGGTGGATAGAGGACGGGCAACAGATGTCATCTACCTGGACTGGTGCAAAGCCTTTGATACAAACAAGGGCCTGTAGTGTCAGGACAAGGGGTAATGGGTTTAAACTGAAAGTGGGGAGGTTTAGATTAGATATCAGGAAGTTGTTCTTCCTGGAGAGGGTGGTGAGGCACTGGAACAGGTTGCCCAGAGAAGCTGTGGATGCCTCATCCCTGGCTGTCTTCAAGGAGTTGGAACTAGATGATCTTTAAGGTGCCTTCCAACCCAAACCCTTCTATGATTTTTCAATTTCCCAGCTCTTAAAAAAAAATTAGTACAGAAGACCTACACCAAATAAAAATATAAAACCAATAATGTATTCCTTTTAACATAAGGCAATCCTTCACATTTACACAAAGACAAAGAATTGCCATATTCATAGCAGATACCTCACCCCTGTAGGATCCAGGTGCCTACTCCCTACCTGAACATCTAAAAATCAGCCAAGTAAACATCTTTGTCCTAATCATTCATATCTTCAAATGAGCAGCTCTCAAGGGCAATCACTTGTAATTCTGTATGCAGCTGCTACAATAAAATGTGTATTCTTAATCAGCTGCATTTTAGGTGTAAAAATTGCCACAATGGATTTGTTGCAGCTGTGCATTCAGCCACAGAAAAGATTTGGTTAAGAACAACTGCAAATTCCAGTTTCCCAAGCTACTTCTCACCACCCTTCTGACTGGTCTCAGTCATTACTACTCCATACAAACCTTGCTTGCACAATCCACTGCCAAGGCCACAGAGCAAACCAAAAAGTGAACTTGATTACAGTAGGGTGTAACCAACAACTTCACCAACCTTGTAACTTCTGGTTTTCTTTCTCCATTCTGAGGAGCAGTATCTGCTGAATAATGGCTTTCTTCCACAACTCGCGAAGCTCACGGGGCGTCCGTTTCCTTTCTTCTTTCACTGGCCCAAAGGGGCCATCTTCACACACTGGTTCCAATGGGGATCTCGGTGGAAGTTCTCCCAATTCAGAGTAATCTTGAAAAGAGAGAAGCTGTTGTGAACTACTTAGATTTCATGAACAGGTGAATGGACACATTTTCAAAGATTGCATATATATACATACAGATGTACATATATACACATGCACACACACGTATATATGTAGGAGGTAGCAATACCAAGCAAGATTTCCAAAATGACAGTTTCAAGCAGATTTACAAACTGATTCCGAGTAAGAATCGTATGGGCCAAAGCCTGGAACATCTTTTTTCTGTGACCACGGCTTACTAATTACAGCTTTACAAGAAGAGAACTAACAAAGAAAAGGCAAATTTGAGAAATTGCAAAAATACAACCTAGAGCTTAAACCTGGCGTGACTCAAACAGCAGATCAAATCAAACAGAGCACCCACATGATTTAAAGAATAATCTCTAAACTGTGTTTAACAAAGAAAAAACACACCCTTAGCTGCACAAACACAACACTACCTAAGGCCACATGATGGGACGATTACCAGTTCTTAAAGTAAACATGCAGAAAGGGAGACAGGCACCTAAGACATGTTTGCTCTCACTTCCAATTTTTAACCATGTCATAACCTTCTGCACTTTTTCTTTTGGCTTCCACTGGTCTATCACAAAATGTAACTTTTTGACAAGCATGCAAGGTAATTCTAAAGAGACTGAAAACATAAAAAAGAAAGTGAACATGAAATAAATCTCAGACAAATTAAAAGATATTTTCTTTTTAGAAAAACATTGGTTTTAATCAAGTTCTCAACATATGAAGCATAAATTCTTACACTTTGTTTTCTTAATGCCTGCTGCAGTATCAATTTTACTGTTTTATAGAGCTTCTCTGAAGGCTTAAAAGTCTTTGATATAACTTGTATCTAGTATCTAAAAATTACTCAATTCATCACATGGTGAATGGTCAAAACCACCCATCTCTTCCTACCAAATCCCAGATGGAGAGCCATTGTAACAGCACCTCTTTCAGCCAGACAGTGTGGCTGTGAAATGTCTCCCTGATGATAAGCTGACCAGTGAGGCACACAAGAAAATGCTTTAAAATCAGTGCAATAAAACATGGCCTCTCCAGCCAAGGAGAAGTACATCTCTGCATGCTATTTCAAACAGCTCCTGGAGAAGGGACACTCCTGAAACACTTATTCTGCGTGGCAGCTCGGTTGTCCGCATCTTGGTCTAGCATAGTGATAAAGATTTTGAATTAAACACACACACAAAAATTATCTCATCTCCACAAACTAACAAAATAGGAAGGTGTTCACCCCTTCAGAATCTGGTCAGAAAGCTACCATATATTGACTCACATGATTCATATGCAGCTGGCCTTTTCTTGTTGAAAAGCACACCCACAACTAAGCTCAGATGACTAAGTACGAATAGGAACGTTCACGGCTGTTGGCTTCTGCTTTTCTAAGTTTTGCCACTGCCAATCTTTTCCTCTCAAAGAGTCAAATAGGGTGGGTACAAAACCACCTGTTTCCTCATACAGCATTCATTTGTTTGTTAGCCCAGTTAAATTCAAGGGCTAAAATATACATACAAAAATAAATGCAACATTTTCAGATAGCATAACAAATGAAATCTTCACAGACTTGCACTCTGGATGTAAGTGTGGAAACCTAAACTTCGGGTACCTACCGCATTTCAGAGAACAATGAACTTCACGGGAATATGAATTAGGAAAAGGACAAATACTTGACACTCTGATAGCAATCACCATTTATTGCAAAGAGAAGTAGGAAACACTGACAGAAGCATTCAAAAAATACAGCTGGTTATGAAAAATATCAATACAATGAAGAAATTATATCCCAAAACACCATCTTGAAGGCAAGTTTTTCATTTTCTCTAAGGTATGCACAAATTAACATCACCATAAGAAAGAAGAGTTAACAAAAATGGTCACCAAACATTAATGCAAAAAGTAAGAGTGATCCAGATACGTACACCCTCATCCACTGCACGCTATCTGTAGTCTATTCACCTCTTACTACATTCTTATGGAGTCCAGAGCAGAATGCACATACATCTTGGGAGAAAGAAATCCCTTCTCACTCTACACAACCTCCAAGTTGTATATGGATATCCTTTAGAGTCCAATATGTATTCTGGTTTTATGCACATGTGTATGCATATATTAGAAAATACCAGACTAGCTACAGAGGCAGTTTATGGTTACCCACTTGCGGGGAAAAAACAAAACAAAACAAAACAAAAACCCCAAGCTGCCAACACACATGCAAGGAAACAGATTAAACATGTTGCATCTCTAAAGCAAGAACGAACAAATCCAAAACCTAAATTTTTCTGCATTTAACAATACCCATTCTACTTCTCACATGCAAATTTTGTGGATTGGTCTTCAAGTGCCAACTTAAAAAATATCACCTTCTGATTTATCAGTGGTACTCCCTTATCATCCTCCAGCGATGAAACTTACTGGGGCAGCACTTGAATTACTGCAAAGCATTAATTACTCAAGTCCATGGCCCTGCTTCCATTTAGGCTGACAATTACTGACTAACCTGATAAGATCAGTATTCACTAAAAGAAATGTAGCTCACAATGGTTAAGGCTAGAAAAGAAAATAGAAAGGATACAAAATTCTGTAGTCTGAACAATTATGATTATCAACCCTACCTCTAATTCCTCTGCGGAAAAGTCCTAGGCTTGATTTTGCCTTCCAAATGGCAGCTCCTTTTCTATCTTTTCTTTATTTCTTTCTTCTTATCAGTTGTGGACATTTAACAAGAAGTCTAAAGTCTACTCTGATAAAGTACAACACATTCATAACCCGCCTTCCCTCCCATCTCCATGCTGGCATGTTAACAGGATGTATAGAAACCAAAATGAACCTGTTTAACTGCTCAGGTGGCCTGTCTGAAGTTTGCAGAGTTGCAACAGCTGTTTGGTAAAGGAGAGGGAGAGGTGGAATGTGCAGGTAATCCCTCAAGGCAAAGTAAAAAACCAGACATTTGGTAAGTCAGCATTAACCCGTGTCTATGAATTTACAACAGGGTGATCGACACACATGCCATCCGGCTTCCACATCCTGAACTGACAAGAGTATAAATACTGCAACAGAAACCTGTATTATTTCTTTATTATGCACAAATGATCTGGAGAATGGCAGAGAAGACAAAGACAAATAGTAGATCAATTCAACCGAACATAACTGGGTGCTCACATTCCACTGAATCAAACAGCCATGTGTTAAAATCCAAGTATGGCCCAGCCTTCAAAACTTCTGTGAGATTAGTAAATGCACTTAAGGAGGATCTGAACACTTCAGTACACACTGAACAACCACTTCCCTGTTCATCTGCCAACCTCGTCAGCTTTGGCTGACTCCTATTCCATGTTTGACCTGTGCTCCTTTCAAATATGTTGTTCCCTTCCCTGTAGCTTCCATATAAAATTCTAGATTTCAGTTCCAGGATTGGGCAAGCTGACTCAGTAACTATTATTATGTTTTATCAACACAGAGGTTATTTTCCATTTGAAGTTCAGGCTTAGACTACCCTGCAGAATTACTCTTCTGCGCAATGCACTTCTGTAAGTCTGTGGGTCCAAACCAAGTATTCCTCAAAAAAGAGTATACTTCACTGGGAAAGACACCAGTTTTCCTGTCCTTGAGAGAACTTGTTCAGGGTGAAGAGCTACAGATGAAACTGCTCATGAAGCAGATGAAAATGCTGGACAAATGTACTGGTGCATCCATACGTACCTCAGCAGTACTGCACCCACTGCTTATACTGCACCTGAAGGGGCTACAAGGAAGCTGGGGGGGCTTTTTACAAGGGCCTGTAGTGACAGGACAAGGGGGAACGGGGTTAAATTGAAAGTGGGGAGGGTTAGATTGGATATCAGGAAGAAGTTCTTCACGGAGAGGGTGGTGAAGCACTGGAACAGGTTGCCCAGAGAAGCTGTGGATGCCCCCTCCCTGGAAGTGTTCAAGGCCAGGCTGGATGAGGCTTTGAGCAACCTGGTCTAGTGGAAGGTGTCCCTGCCCATGGCAGGGGGGTTGGAACTAGATGGTCTTTAAGGTCCCTTCCAACCCTAACCATTCTGTGATTCTATGATGCTACCCAAGAAAAGACAAGGCCGTTAGTAACAACGGACTGAGACAGAATTTGTACAGCAGATCCATTCACTTGTACCCAACCCCTTGGCTTTGCATGGCAGTGCTTCAATTCTAAGATGTAGAGTATTCCTACACTCCAAAAGGATCAACAAATGCATTACATGAAATTCTTACGTGCAAAGATGACACACAAAAAAAGTACAAACAATAGGGAGAAAGTATTATAGTACGTTGCTACCAGGGACTTTACCAGAAGTTTGTAAATGAAAAGCCGGTGAATGACTGCAGTAGTAATTAAAACAGAAAATATTTGACAGGTGGTGATATGAAAAGGAAATTTCACCACCCCCAGAAGAAGCTACATTGAGTAGAGAGTATTTTCTGGGACTTACAGGAGGATATTAAAATATGCCAACAGTAAGTTATTAAAATGTTGCCTTAAACCTTATTTTTTGGGAAATTTCACTTGTAATTGACCAGAAAAAAATAAATGTATCAATCAACAGTTTCTTATTCAACCAATCTCAGTATTGAACAAGGCTTTCCAAAAACAAGAAGGAAAAAAAGGAAAGCCACTAAGAGAAACCACAGAAAGCAAAAAACCAGAAGTGACAAACCCACCCAAAAGCCTACGTTTTAAAAACATTCTGTCAGAAGCACTTAGTCTAACCAACCTCAAACACCAAAACCAAGATAACAAGGTTCATCTTTGACTAAAAACATGCAACACTTCACACAGAAAAGAAGGTCTTGCTTTATTTTTATAGGAAGTTAATTGGGAGGAGGCTCAAATATAATGAATTGCTGCCATCCTCACTACGGAGCTGTTTACATATGGGTCTCTAAATGCAGTGCTTACCAGACACATCTGGTCTCCAGGTTTAAGTGTCGGGCAAGATACGGTAAGAATGTGATGGAAGAAATCCATTATGCATTTTATTTTCTGCATTATGCTATTTTCGCTTGTTGCATTTTAAATGTTACAAAATTCAGTTTAGCAAACAAATGAGAATCTTCAGACATGTAAGATTAAATTGCTCAGAAGAAAGGACTTTCACAACACCCTTAGCTCTCTTCAGATCAACACTTTAAGTGCAAGACTTTCCTTCATACGTGACACAAAACTAAAGAGAAACTGCAAACCTCTATAAGTAAGGATATAATATTCCTATTATTTTATACAGATGTCTGCAACATTTGACTTCATAACGAAATGTGGTAATGAGCAGGACCCTTTTGTTTCCAGAAAGCTTCAGATATGTAATCACAAGAAGCAACTAGTTCTTCTAGTCTGACATACAACTTAAGGCAATGGCCGAATGAGGAATTATTGAAAAACTGCATGTTTCAAAACAGTTGATTAAACACAGCTCTGAGTGATGCTTTAGAGTTTGATTTTTCTTTTAAAGCCAAGAGCTTCTTAGGAAGTAATCACTAGCTCCAAATTAACCCCATTTACTAATATTTTCAAGCTCAGAAACAAATGCCCTGGTATTTCAATGGGCATGGAAACTGTCACACATTATCTGTGGTACTTAGAGCCAAGCTCCTGTGCTGCAAATCAAGATGATGAGCATATATTCACTCTGATAGAACTGAGTAATTGATTCTAACAAACTGGTTTTACTACGACAGTTTAAAAACTAGTCATTGGTTAATAATAATTGGTTTTGCTCAAAAAGAACCATTTAAACAGTATTGGAGAACACATTACAAATAATTTGCACCACAAACATTTTAAGTATAAAATGCTAAAGCAACAGTTTACAGTATTTGCAATACTACTACAAAATGAGTTTTAAAAAATTTTTGGTTAAATAATGGAAGCAATATAACCCTCACCACAAAGTCACAACAGCTAGGCAGGTGCTAACGAAACTGGGTTTAATAACAAGAGTTCTTCAAATCCAAACATTTCTTCATCACTTAGGATTTTAACAATTTGCTAGCTCTGTCTGCCAGAGACTGAAACCCAATTCAGTTTAATGAATGGATCAAGCGTTTTTTTCTGCAGAGATATCTGTGCTTTCTAAAACAATTTTTTCCTGCAAGTCAACTTATAAAATACTATATAGTTGTTCTGGCTAAAGTTCCTTTATTTCATGTGAATATATTTTCTGAGTACTGCAAAGCAACACCCAGCATCTCATTCCTCCGAAGCAACTTCTTTCACTGTTGAACATGTAACCCGTGTAAACCCACTGCCCACCTTAAAGCAAGTCACCTGTTCTCCAACCTAAAACCAACACAGCTGTTATAAAAATCTAAAGACTTAATCTATAAAAGTCTACTGCCAGTACACCTCCCCCAGCAAGAAAGCTCATGACAAGCACCATCACTTTCCCACCATTTAGTTTAGAAAACTATTCACAGCCCCTTTAAATCCAGCACTTGACTTTGCTGGAAGCTTCTGACAATCTGCAAAACAGTTCTCCCACTATGACCAATTCTGAACAGTCAGTATGTGAAAATTGTAGTGAAAACAGTCCCCTCCACAGAGATTTGTATTTGCTGTATAAAATCATGCAAATATCCTGCTGCACTGCAGTGCAGGGTGAGGTTTCATGATCACTCTGCACTGATCTAAGCGTGTCCTGTTCCCGTACAGGGTGAGAACCCCCACCCTCACCTTCCAGACGCGCGTCCCTGCCTGCCGCCCCGTGCCCGCTCTAGAGCTTGCACGGTACTGCGAGAGCCACCAGAAAACTGATCCAACTGAAAACTAACCGCCTTTCTTGAGTGAGCCCATAATTCAGCTGGTTTAAAATGATCACCAAGTCATTCCCTTCACCTTTTTACCAGTGAGGACAGAGAACCATCAAGCCCTAAACTACCTGCATAGTGACAGAATGTGGCTCGTGTATAGAAGGACCCTACAGAAGTAGGAAGATCTGGCTGAAAGCAGAGTGGACAGGTATAACAGTAAAAAAGCAAAGAACTGAAGAAACACTTTATTACTTAGAATGTTTAAGCTAGTGAGTGGGAGAGCCAGAGTGAATGCTGTGTACTCATATATATAAAACGGGCCAAAAAAGTTTGGGAAAAGAGATTAACAAAAACCTTCTTTCAAAAGAAACAGAGTATTGTAACAGATCAAAGTGTGATCCATTTTGTAAGTGACCTGTGCTCCTCTTTTTCCACCTGTCCACTGTGCAGGACTATGACACTCATTCCACCCCCAAATAAATAAAAAAGAAAAATATCAGAGGCCAAGACACTGCGTGTCTCTAAAGGTGGTGGCGAGAAATGCTGTCCCCCAGTGCTCCACACCACCTGCAGCAGCACAACCACTCCATGCGAAGTGGGAAACAGCAAGAGATGAGGTTGGACATTTGAACTGTAGCTTGCTACAATAAAGCTAGCATAATTCAACCCTGAAAACCTCCAGCTACCAGCTGGAAAGCAATAAAAATCTCTACAGGTCATTTCACCTATGCAGAAGATCCCTTCTAGATCCCCAAACCGGAGATCAGCCCCATCTTCAGGCTCACCAGAGATCATCTGGCTGTCCTGCCAGGCAGCAAACTGCATATTGTTTCTCCTATGTTCTTCATCATAAAGTTACATACAGAAGCAGGGAAAAATAGCAGGGAAAGTGGCAGCATCCACAAACAGGAGGTGGCTGGAGCAGGGTGTGCACACGGGACATTGCTCCCGTAACAACCAAAAGCAATGGCTTCCTGTACAGGAGACTGTTGTCTCAGAGCACCCACCTTGCCTGAGCATGGCTGGATTGAGTCCAGCTGTCAGGCAAGGGAAGAATCAAAACTGGCCAGGGAGGAGGGGGGGTTGGAAAGAAGAAAAAAGGCATTCTAGTGTATCTATTTGCAATTTTTTTGTTTAAACTCTACTGATTTAGGACTTTTTTTTCCCCACTCTACTCCTGAACTAGTAAGAAACAAAAACCCTCCTTCACGTATAGTAAGTCCCTTCTTTTAAATAATGGTGTCTGCAAAACAAAGAGCATGCTCTCTGCCTGGTAATACATGATGCAACCACCAAAGCACAGCCAGCAATCGTTTCTCTCCAGCTGAGCTACAGGAAATGAAGTTTTATCTCAAACAACTTATGAGCACCTCCTAAAGAAGTAAAGGATCCCAAAACGCAAGACAGTTGGACTCAAAGTGCTGTCACCTTCATGTGGGAACCTCGGGCACTAGACATCTCTGAAGTTCAGAACCTCGTAAGATTAACCCAAATTTTCTGCAAAAGCTATGTACTGGTTGTCTGGGTTTTCATCGGTTTTTTTCCTTTATTTTTAAACTTTTAGGAAATACACCTTCATATCCTGCTGTGTTAACCACACAGAGTGGCAATGAACATGATGCAGCTTGAGATTCAGCTCACCACTTGCCTATACAAATGGAATCACAAATGTCAGGATCTAGACCCTTCCATGTGCATAAAGCTTAAAGTTGTCTCTATTTCTTGTGACAACTTACAGGTGCACCTTTACTGATTACAACCCAAGGAAGTTACTGCCACAGAGCAGTTTCATTTTGTTTACAGTGCCTGCCCACATGTGGTCAAAGCAAGGCGTTACTCAGGCATAGTGGTGGATTTTATGTTTAACACAAAGTTCAGTAAAGCAGCCTGTGCTAAGCCTGAAAATCTTTATCATCTCTGACTCACAGAGATCTGGGTCTCTTGGTTGGCTGACTTACTAACTTCTAAAAAATCCCTAGGCTTTCTTCTTACTGCTCTCCCGTAGAGTACTGTGGAATGGTGTGTGGCCTTGAATGGAGAAGTTGGTCGGTGGAGTCAGTCTACAAAGGTCAACTCATGAATGTTCCCTTGTTTCCCTCTGTTCGTGCTTACTTTTGCAGAACATAACAAAACATGTTATTGTTAAAACTTTTTGCCTCAATCCAATTTGGCTGAAACTTATCTTTTGATTACACATCAGCTGTTTACATAAACATTTGGTTCTGTTTCCAAAGGAAACGAGTCCAAAAAAAAAAAGGCAAGAAAGCCTTTAAAAGAAAGGAATCACAGGTAACTTATCAAATCAATGAAACCCACAGCATGTGCTGCTTCTCCTTGAGAGAAGGTGAAAGAAAGAGGAACAAGATGATGAATGAAGCTACTTACATTTACTTTGGAATTACAGAGTTTACTAAGTTAGCTGTGGTGGTGAGTCCAATGTAAGGTCATCTGCACAGTAGCTCTCAAAGGCTACAGAGACTGGATCATGAGTGACTACCGCTTACTGCCAGAAATGTTCTGGGAGATGCATGAAAATCCAAATGGAAAAACCCAATACTTGTAGACAACCCTAACTCGGAGTTTTCTCCCTCTGTTCATAAACTCAGTATGTACATTGGAACAAAAACAGAAAGAAGAAAAAGGCCAGATACTTTAAATTGTTCCTCCTATTAATAGCACTTCCTGTTTTCCATTTTGGCCACACTTGTTTCTCCAACTATTCTGCTTATCCAGCTGTAGGTTGTTAAGATTGTATCTTGCAGTTATTATTGTCTCAGAGGAAATGCTTGGATAGGCAGTTTAGAGGTTTTTTCCTATTTAATATGGGAAGGTTTTGTGACTTTTGAGATCACTTTGTTTTGAATCACACTAAATTTGAGAGGGAGGCATCCATGCCCATATACAGCTTACCCCATCATCAGTCAAATTTAATTGCAAGCAATGCATTAATGACAGAAACACTTTTGCTATGTGTGGTGTCCAGTTAACCAAGGTCACTCTTTAAGATGTGAGAAAAACGCCCCAGTGACATTAGGATAGTTACTTTTCACTACATTTACTATAATGTACTGTTCCCTCCTATTCCCTTCTACTTATTTCCTATACAATGGCCTTGTATAATCAGTCAGAAGGCAGAGGTTGCAGAGCGCAAGCTGTGAAATGCAAACGTTAATGAGCCAGAGACCACTCTCCACAGACACAATCTTCTCTGAGGCATTCTTGGCCTCAGCCTGTGCTGTGCTATCTGGCTCTCAAACTGAGATCATAAAATGGCGCACCCGCATGCTCTTGTGCAGTCATTTTTTGTTCTAGTCTGTGGTTCTTCAGCTCTACAGAATTCCAGGAAATAAATATGAGAAGAGTGGATCAGTATGGCTAAAGTGGCAAAGAAACACAGACTAGAGCAGTATAAACGAGGTCAAATTCAGCCTGGTATAAAGTACACACCACAGAACTCAACTGTCATAACCCTCATATCCCACAACATCAGAAGGATATAGACCAGTTGCAGAGAGTCCAGAGGAGGCCACGAAGATGACAGGAGGGTGGGAGCACCTCTGCTATGGGGACAGGCTGAGAGAGTTGGGCTGTTTCAGCCTGGAGAAGAGAAGGCGCCGGGGAGACCTTATTGCCCCTTCCAGTACCTGAAGGGGCTACAAGGAAGCTGGGGGGGACTTTTTACAAGGGCCTGTAGTGACAGGACAAGGGGTAACGGGTTTAAATTGAAAGTGAGGAGGTTTAGATTGGATATCAGAAAGAAATTCTTCACGGAGAGGGTGGTGAAGCACTGGAACAGGTTGCCCAGAGAAGCTGTGGATGCCCCATCCCTGGAAGTGTTCAAGGTCAGGCTGGATGAGGCTTTGAGCAACCTGGTCTAGTGGAAGGTGTCCCTGCCCATGGCAGGGGGGTTGGAACTAGATGGTCTTTAAGGTCCCTTCCAACCCAAACCATTCTGTGATTCTGTGATAACGAAAACTGAATTCCTTCTGCTAGGCCTAGATTTTTGTAGTCCATGGTTCTATACTCCAGCATGGAAAGCTTAAATAGAAGCATCCCCTTTTCCTCAGAGCAATACTTGACAATGCATTTTTTTCCCACAACTCATTGAAATAGTACACATAAAAACAATTTCTTCTCTGTTTAGTTAATTTGACACAATTGGAACTGTATTACATACAAAACTGAAAAATAAAAACTCAACAGCTGCTGAGCTTGGCACGACCAAAAAGTAGGTGGGAAAACTGCAATGACAGTACAAACAGAGCACCAGGTGGCAGAAGAAGGATTCCACACATCACAGATTACATCCACTAATAGCGTTCATGGGAGCACACGAACAGAGACCTTACCGTCATATCGGCTGGGAGAATCACACGCTTTCTGAGGGGTCGCCACTCGCAGGAATATCTGTTGCCTCCACGAATGCCGTCGAGTCCTTACAGGGCTGTCCGCACCAATGGCCTGCTGGCTGTGTTTGGATTCATAGTCGCTAAAATTGCAGAACACAGAACGGCCTGTGAGTAGGTTGGTTACCTGAATCTGCTAGTAACAGTGACGCAGCCTGCGGTGAACACAGTAGCACAAACCATCAACTAAGGAGTGCAGCGTGCTGTGCCCATGCTGGGTGAGGCTCTTGGCGTGAGGAAAGTGAAGCTTGCGTTGTGGCAGCAGGCTTATACCGGGCTGCAAACACCGCTTAAGTTCACCAAAAAGGGCTGGCAGCTCTATGCAATCTGCTTTCTCCAGTTTTAATTAATTTTTCAGCTTTGCAGCTGTGCATTAAACACAACGCATTAAAGATACATATACCATAATGTATCTTTACCATTCTGCTACTTAAACGCCACCTACAAAATGTAGCAACTATTCACAGGAGACACAAAGAACTACTGATGCTTTTTATCAGCACACATCAAGGAGCTTTATAAACACCAACTAAACTTCCACGCTTCTGTGTACTGCGTATGTAATCTATTCCTTCACAAAACAGACTTGGAGCAGCACTTTTAACCTCTGTGTTTGCAAGTCACCCTCTGAAATAAGCAACTAACTTGGGAAGTGTCCTGGAAGCCTCGGATGTTACTCCTTTGACATAATCCACAAACTATATACAGAGGTTTTTATTCAGAACATGAAATGAAGTTGTGAACAGTAATGCTGTTCACCTATTAAAAATCCCACTGATAACTTTCACCCGTTACATCTTTAAACTACTCATTGCTTTATTCCAGCCATTAGCTAAACGGTTTCATGAGGCTTTGTTGAAGCTGAAAGAGATAAATGAACTTCAAATAGCTCTGGCAGCAACCAGGAGGAGCATTTTACAGACCAACCTCTCCTTCTGGTTTGAGGACACTGACATTGCTTAGGATGAACCAGGTATATTCTTTTAACTGAAAACTGTAACACAGTACTCCGTCAGGAGTTATCACAGAAGTACATAGATGGAAGTTACATGACCATTACATCATCAAAATGGCTAAGCTCTGCAATCTCAACAGGAGAGGAGTCTGGGATAGCTCCACCCTTTTGACAGCAATCATATGCAGAATACATGCAAGTGAAACCTTTGACAACACAGTTTTACCTCCAGGCTTTAAGCAAGAACCCTACCTTGTTGTGCTCCTAAAGTCAGAGGTGTTATTTTCATCTACAGGAGCCAGAAATTTTAAGAAATTTGGCACAGAAGAAGAAGAATGAAGCTTTTTCCTTAAGGCAGTACGGTAGGAGATGCTGAGAGTGCAGTTGGGAAAAGTATAGTTTAGAACAAAGAAGTATAAATCCACAGAATAAAAATAATACATACTGCTAAGTTTCAAACACAAAACAGCTAAATCCTGAAGGCCTGAGTATCAAGGAAACCAAAGTCAAAACTGAACTGCTAACAAAGTTCTACTTTGAAACATGTATTTGTTTAGGAAAACTAACATGTTCCAATACAAATAAATTGATTTCCTGTGCAATTGTTATTCTTTGCTATATCCCAAGATTTTTAGTGCATGATTAAAGACAATTCCTTTAATCTAGTAAGACCTGATGCTAACTTTATCTGCACATTTACTTAAATTTATCAGTTTCAATGACTGACTGAGTTTGGGCAAAAAAGCTGACGCTGGTAATCACCGTGCTAGCAAATGAAAAACAGGACTTTAGAAAAAACATTTTGTAAAGCATGAACAGGGTTTTATTTGGGCAAGCTTGGAACTTCTAGCTTAAAAGCTAAGCCTTCTGACTGATCATTTAATATTGTGCCTCAATTTATGCAACAGACAGAAGCACTAATCAAATTTCACCAAGCTTTCTGTCCAACAGAATTCTGCTCTTTCTTTTCAAATAACAAGCCTCCAACACACTGAGAAGGTGGTTAACAGAATGAAGTGAGAACAACTCAGATAAGTTTCTGCATGGAATGAAAACATTGAGCATTATGATGTGATGAAGTGATGTCATTCTTTAGTAGCTGGTACTGAGCACAGAGAAGATAGGGTGGTGGCATGGAGTGCCCTGCAAACCAGTTTCACTTACAATTGCGCTGTAAATCCATCACAATTACACAGTAATTTCACTTACGGAATACAACCAACTTGGGCAGTTTGACTTTATTGATTCAAACTCATTAACCTATTTGATATCCCTATCAATTTCCATTTTCAGTCTTGTTGGTTGGCTAGAGGTTCAATGTGGTACACCCTGAAGTGGCAGGGAAAGGGAAGGAGAAGTTGCTACTGTGCGTGCAGAATCATTACCCAATCTACTTGAAAAAAAATGTACTTTTGAGAATCTAACCTTCAGGATTCAAGTAAGTCTTATTAAAATGAAGAGTAAAGGGGACACTGTAGAGTCACATTTCCTTCCCTGAGCTATAACCACACTTCTGAGGTGAAGCTAAGTTAAGAGAAATGCTAGTCAGTACTTGGGAAATACAACTGAAGGAAATGGTGAAACAAGGCTCTCAGTTGTGTATTATCTCAGGATCAGAAGAATTGGTATGTTGGGGAAGAGGAAACCTTCACCCAAGAGAACAAAACCAAATAATAAACAGCAACAAAAATCACTTCCCAACGGCGAGCGACTTTTGACAGCGCTTCCAGAGACATTTGGTCTCATTAGCCTTTTGAGCTAAAATAAGCAGTTTTAGTTCCAGGGGTTAAGAAAGGGTGTCACAGTTAAGATTTTTAGGGAGCTACTTAATTCAGGTTCCCCGGAGAATTATGGGTTAACGTCTACATCTCAAATGTTCTCTATATGCATTTTTGCTCTAAGAAAGGAGGCAAAGTGTAATTTGATATTGCTCAAAGTAAGCAAGCCAAATACATGAGCTGGTGGGTTGAGGTTTTTTGTTTGTTTATTTGTTCTTGGGTTTGGAGGGGAGTGGGGTTTTTTTGTTTGTGGTTTTTGGTTGTTTGCGAGTCTTTATGTATTGGCTCTTCACAGTCCTGTTATTTCTTGTCCCATTTAGTTAACTTGGTCAATTTGCCTTTCATGTCAGGCACAAGAGAATATTAATGTTTCTGTGTTACCATGAACGAAGAACAGAACTGGATGATTCAGGAGGGACAGTGAGCTGGATCACAGGTTCTTGGCAACTTATCCCTCACACAATTTAAGCAGTGCTGCTGTCTGCTGCATAACAAGATGCTTTGGAGCAACTGACACTAAAGAAAGTCACATGTTCATGTATCTGGAAGAATTTTGTTAAAACAAAATCATGTAAATAGCAGCTCTACATTCAGTAGTGGAGGAGTTAAATTGTTCCCTCTCCCATAAAAAACTACCATCTTTGGTCTGTACTAAATTATTTTAATTATTTACACTATAGAGCTTAATGTTTATGACATGGTAAAACAAACTCTACTCCAAACTACATACAGGTGCTAGCTCACCTCTTTTGTGCAAAATGCCCACTTTGTTCTCCACTTGAATTATGCCTTAGATATTTAAAGAAGTTGGGTGAAGAGGCCGAGGGATTAAGACGAGCTAGAGTAGGAGAACACGCAAGTTGACCAGAAGAACTTTTAGATTTGCTGACAGACGTGTTCAAACCGTATAGCGGGATTCCAACCAGAGCGATGGAGTTGAGGTAGCACAAAGAACAAAACACAGGAAGATAGAAAAGAGGAGGGATGGGGTTAAAAAAAAAAGTGAAATCCCTTCTCTAATCTTTAAAAGGGACCTGGCAAATACAAATCATAGAATCTATGTTTTGCACAATTAATGCAGAAACAGTAAGAGGCCGAACATTTTAACCCAATCACCAAAGTCCCAAATACACACTTACAGACTTCAGCAATGCACTCCAGTGTATGTGTAAATTTAAACCCCCAAAAAACCTGTCACTGACACACCCCTTTCTTCTCCCTCACATGTATTTCCCCTTGGTTTCTATGATAAAGTCAGGCATATGATCAGGGGTTCTAATGGATGAGAAGTGAAATGCCACACGACGAAATGAATTTACTTACACTTTGGAAACAATTTATGAACTGAGGTAAGCTGTTCAAAAACACTCATAAAATGTGTTAAGATGTGTTCCAAGTCTATCGTTCCAGTGATTTTTGAGAACTTTAAATATACTTTTCTTGTAAGATTTCAATTTGCCCTGGTTCTGTACATTTGCTATGAAAAGGAAGCAAATGTGACTTTTTTGATTTATGTGAGGAAGCAGGCAGACTCAGGTCTTACCAAAAATTACATGATCGAATCCAAACAGAAATAACCAAGGAAATGAAAAATATACTTGATTTCTAGCTGCATTCCTATAGTAAGATAAGAATTAATTGAACAAGCAGCTACAAGCATCTAGGCAACTCTCATGGAGACAACAAACCAACAACACAAGACCTAAACTACACTACAAAAACAATCTAGTATTTTAGAATTCAAAAGGTTCAAAAAAGGGACAAAAACGCAACCCAAGTTGCTTTCTTCCAAGTACTACAATTCTGACTTTTTCCATTGTCATTGCCTATTTCAGGCATGTTCGTTTACAGTCCTGCCTCCTGCAGGGAAAAATGAGCTGGAACACATACACGTTTCCTACTAACTTGTGTAAACCAGCAGTTTTGGCAGCAAAACAGAAGCCCCAGACAGAAATCTTTCCATAGTCATTGGAAAAAGCCAGATAGAGGGAGGGAAGAAAACTGCCATAAAGTTAAGAGGAGACTTCAGAGATGTAGAGGCAGGCTTTTGAAAGATAGCTTGAAGAATATTAGCACGAAGGCAAGCAGTAGCTTGGTTCTGTGAGTAAAATCTACATAGGCTCATGGAAAAGCTAGACAGGAGCCTCACCTCTATCAACAATTAGGCAATTTATGTCAGTTTTATGCATTACTTTAAAGGCACACATGAAATCAACTAGTAAGGTTTTCAGTATCACAAAGTACTCGATTTTTCTCTATACACAGAAAACAAGAAGTAACACTTATTCACACTGCTTGCAGATCAAAACAACAAAAAGTTAACGAATACTGCTTGCAAAAATATAATTGAACCCTTAGAGGCAATCCTATGTTGTGCTTACACTCAGTTTTGTGGAACTACACTTCTCTAACATTTTAGCGCACAGGGCCAAAAGTGTTTTTAAACAGAACACCTACAAACCTCCAAAGAGTAACACACTGCTGTGATACATTTCTTATCCATTAAGAGGACATACCTGGTATGCAATTATCATCCCCAAATATGCCCCTGACAAACCAAATCATAGCCTGCTTTTAATAAGTCTTACTTTCTCTTGTGAGGAGTCTCTGTGCTCACTGAGTGATACCTCATAAGTTTCCTCTGGGGAACAGATGGCGATGTTTCGGCAGGTACCAGAGATTCCTGGCTTTCTGTTGGCAAATGACTTAGTGTGTTTGCTCGCCTCCGAAAGCTTTGCTGAGGTAACGTAACAGACTGCTCAATAGCAGAGTCATCTGCGTCACTGGAGAGATCACCCGCTGATCCACTAGTCTCGACAGCGTTTTCTGTAGGAAGTGCAGCAAGCCTGTCTTTCTCCTTTTCACACAATGGTGGTTCCTAGCAGTGCAAAAAATGAGGTTATCAATATGTGGGTTTAAAATCAACCTTTGAGGTTGCAGGCCCATGTCATTATTCACATCCCAGAGAGCCCAGCTTCAAACCTGCCCATTTCTATCAGGATAGCTCTGAGAAAAAAGATCTTTGATATTGTATGTCTTTGTTATTAATCATTTATGTCAACAGATCAGTTTCCATTTTACAGGCAAAAAATAATGTTGAGAGTAATTGTATCTTGAAGTATGTTGAATACAACCTCGCAGAAATGGGTAACAGTGACAGCAGTGAAGAAGGTGGCATTTCAGAGTACTGTATATTCAGTATCCCATCTAACAACATAATATTACTCGTCTACCTGAAGATGCACGCAAAGGACTTTAACTATGACTAGACGCCTACTACAGTCCAAAACGATGCATTTTTCTTCACTGCCCACTTCACATTTCCTGCAGTCAGCCATTCTTTTAAAAGCATAAGCAGAAAGCACAGACTCTTGACTACCTGCAGTCAGGATTCTGTGGGTGACTAGGCACTAGAGAAAAATCAATAGCTGTATCCAAGCCTGCAGAGTGCTGGGCTGCCTCCAGGGAAGACGACTGGCTGCTTCTGTGCTGTTTGTTTATATTATTTTATTTAGACTAAAAGCTTTCTAACCACACAAAGGGTGAAATTACTCCACTTCTTTAGTTTTCTGTTTCTTATGAATGCCATCCTGCATCCATGATATGTGCTTTCAGGGCTGAAAGCAACCAGATTAGGATCATCAGCATAGTAATTGCTGCATTTGTTTTGCCACACTTTGTTGCAAGATTCAGGTATCTCACATATATAGACTCACAGAATAAAATACACACATATTGTATGTTTATATACGGTATGAAACATTTCTAATTGAAATGGAGGCCCAATTGCACTCTTCTTTTTTTATAGCACAGGGAACAGAAAACATAAATTTACCACGAGTCCCACCTTGTTGAAAGGTATGGAAATCTCTAGTGAAACTACAGATAACAGCATCTTACATGTCACCATTGTATTGACATACGAGTGCTGTTTTGTTAGCCTTAATCTCTGTTACCAGAGTGAAATGGGAAACTACCTTATTCAAGTTGTCCCTCAGAGGACTCACACACATTCTAACATGTTACACAGCTGAAAAATGATTTGGGTAACCAACCTGCAAATTCTAAAACTTAAATATTGCTTCAAGCTGGGGAAACAACCAACCAATCACCCATCCACCCACCCACAAAAGGAAAGGCAGTGGCTGATCCAAGAGGTTGTCTGCAATGAATGCAGCCCTGTCACCCTCAGAAGGACTCGGCACAGTAATAAAAACACACCCTATGGATCAGCAAGTGGCACCAGGCCTCTTACAGCTAGAAACAAAAGGACATACCTACCCCCTCTAGCCTGTGATACTGTTTTTATAACATTGTTTGGCTGTTCTGGGTTTGGTTCCCCCCCCCCCCCCCC